>NW_025796915.1:6714478-6940594 GCF_021613505.1 Equus quagga
GGTGCAAAATTCCAAGGATTCAGGGGGCCAGCCTTGTGGACAAGTGGTTAAAGTTCTGCATGCTCCTCTTCAGCAGCCTGGGTTCACGGGTTCGAATCCTGAGTGTGGACCTACTCCACTCATCAGCCACACTGTGGAGGCCTCCCACACATAAAATAGAGGAACACTGGGCACAGATGTTAGCTGAGGTCATTATGAAGATACATGCGTCCAGATAAGCAGAGAAACCTGTTTTATTTAACAGATTGTTAGTGTGAGTTGTCACTTTTAATATTTAGACATATGGTCTGTGGCCTCCATTTGGGCTCTGGCCCCGGGTCCCACAAAGGCTCTGGCCAGGCCTGCACCACAGCTTTGACCTTGTAGTTCTCCTTGGAATGCTCCTCCCCTCCTCCACTTCTGTCTGAACCCAAAATGCACTCAAGGCCCGTGTGGTGATCATCTGTGGTTTTTGCCTGCCATCGGTCCTATCCCCTTTCAGCTGGCACCTGAAGCCACCTTTTCTAGAAGAAACCCATTCCCTGTGGTCTAAATGAGGCTGAGTTCCTAGGGGCTAGTCTGTTGGAGCCATCAAAAAAGATTGTCTCCTTATGACGGAAAGACAAGGCAGCACAGAGAGAGGAAAGCATAACCACGGGGTGGAACAGGAGGGAGTCAGAGCCCAAGGAACCCTTTGTTAGCTCCTGGATCCATCCATACTTGATCCTAGCCCACCCTTGGATTTGATAATTGCCTAAGCCAATAAACACTCCTTTTTTGATTAAGCTGATTGGAACTGGATCCCTGTTTCTAGCAACTGAAAGAGCCTTACTAATAATTCTAATTCATAGAATCATAGGTGTCACAGCCTACAGGGGCCTTAGAAATCATCTGATCAACTCCCACTATTCAACATGTGACGAATCTGGGACTCAGAAAAGTGAAATGGTTTGTCCCAATTCACCCAGTATATCAGGGCCAGAACTGAAACTGGAACGCAGATGTCCTTGTTCCTAAGCCATGATCCCAGCTTCCTCTCCATGTCACCTTCCTCAGTCTGCCCAGACCAGAGCTGCAACCCCCTTGCCTTCAGTGTGAGATCTGTTCCCACACATCTCTGGTTCTTTCCTGCACTTGTATTATCACTTCATTGGTCCCAGTGAGTGTCGCATCCAAATTCAAACCACAAACCCCTTCTGGGAGGAGTGCTGGCCTTTCCTCCTTCTGAAGCCCCACTGGGCGGAGCTTGCTCCTGCTGCATGGTAGGAGCTGAATGTGCCCTCGCTGGTTTACAGGCAGGGACCTCGACGCCTGAGAGGCTCAAGCCAGCCTGCTTCTCCATCCAGCGGGCCATCTCCGAGTCAATGTTTCTCACAGGCAGGACTTTTCTTATCCAACAAGCTATTTCCCAGGCCTTCAGAAGGAGCTGCAACCAGAGGCAGGAATGCTAGGTTGCTTTTTTCCTCCATTTCCTTTTGTTTTCAATTTTCTGCCTGTGGGGTTGGTTTTTCTCTCTTCTTTAACAGCCGGAGTTGCTAAATTGCACATGGCCAGCCACTCCTGTGCGTTTAGTCCTGAAGTGCTACATTTCTGTAACAGATACTCCATAAGCGGGGCTGTCTCGGGAGGGGCTGGTGAGGCAGCTAAAATTACATTTCCATTTCTGTTCCTATGTTTTTAAGCTGTTATTTTAGCATTTCTGACTAGTTCACAGTTGACACCTACTGATGGAAAATTAAATGAAACTTGGCCAAGAAGCAGCCTCCCCTCTCCTCCCGGCTGAAGGAGCGCCTTTCTATAACGAGACGCAGCTGCGGCAGGCGGAAAGCCGCCTCAATTTGGAAAGGCAGCTCCTGCCGTACAGATCCAGCCCTGCTGCTGACTAGCTCTTGGACCTGGGGTCAGTCCCCTGCACCCTCTGAACCTCGTTTGTCTCATCTGTAAAATGGGAATCACACCTGCAGAGCGCGAGGTTACTGTCAGTTCTGTATTATGTGAAAATAGCTGTCCTTACAGCGACAACATGAATACTGGACTTTGAAAATTCTTGGCTCATAGAAGGTGTTCAATAAATGTTAGTTGTTTCTAGGTCTTGGTCTTTTTTCTTAGCTATTTGATATCCTTTGGATTGGTTTATGCTCCAAACTGGTTAACTCAGTGATTAAATATGGGAAACACGGGATTTCCCTCCTTCCTGATTGTTAGCAGATCAAGCCCCAAATATAGGCTACACTAAGGCCCCGGGGTCAGTCTCAGCTAAAACGCTTCAGCGTGCCCTGTTGTTCTGGGTATTGAACCCAAACTCCACAACGACCTGCGCGGCATGAGGCAGCTCTCCCTTCGTGGTCCTCTCCTGCCACGTCCCCACCTGGAACCTTGGTCAGGCACTTCCATCTGCCCAGCTGGCCCTTTTCCTGGCTAACTCCCCTTCAAACTGCCGGAGCTGCATTATATCCTATCCTTGTGCTCCCACCGTGTCTGTGCCTCCCACTTAGGATCGTCATCAATGGTCTTGTCCCACCAGACTAGGAGCTCCTGGAAGGTGGCACAGATTGTGTCCTGTTCATCTTTTATCCTTGGTGTCAGCAAAATGCTTGGCATACTGTAGGAGCTCCGAAAATATTTCTTAAAAGTATGCAGATTAATATATGAAAAATAAATAAGAGGAAGATTCCATAT
Source organism: Equus quagga (assembly GCF_021613505.1). Classification (NCBI taxonomy): domain Eukaryota; kingdom Metazoa; phylum Chordata; class Mammalia; order Perissodactyla; family Equidae; genus Equus; species Equus quagga. The sequence goes on from NW_025796915.1 coordinate 6,717,137, forward strand.
GTAAAGACAAAAATTCTCAATTAAGATATAAATTCAATGCAATTCCAACCAAACTTGAACAACTGGAACAAACTAATTCTAAAGTTTGTCTGAAGAGTAAATTCATAAGAATAAACAAGATAAGCTTGAAAATCTGCTCTGCAAAATATCTGACTATGTTATAAAGCTTTATCAGTTAAAATGGTTGATTCTGGTAGAAGAAGGCAAGTGGATTGATGGATGAGACTAGAGTCCAGATATGGACCTGTGCATAAGAGAACTGGGGATGTGATAAACGTGGCATTTCGTATCAGCAGGGAAAATGGGCCATTTTAAAAGATGGACAGTCAACAGTCAGCTGTCCATATGGAAAAAAGCAAACGTTAGATCCCTTCTGGTATCCTCCAAGACGGGCCATGCTGTGCGTGTGATTAACTGCCCCCAAATCTCAGTGACTTCACACAGCGAGGGTGGACTTCTGGCTCAGGGGACGCGTCCATTGCAGGTTGGTGGGGAGGCCCGGTGCCCTGAACTCACCCAGGAGGCAGCTGATGGAGCAGCCACCATCTCAGACCTTGCCATGGGTCTAGACCCAGACCGGAAGGTCTTGCATTAGTAATTAAATGCTTGGTCTTAAGTGACCCGTCACCACGCTCACAGCTCAGGCTAGAACCCGTCACACAGCCCCGCCAAACCACTAGGACTACGGGAGATGAAATCCTACCCTACGCTATGAAATGAAGAGAACCAAAAGGTCGTCGCAGTAAAAGGCACAATGACTGCACACCATCTTCCCCAGTTCATGCCCTGTCTGCAAAAAAGTATGTTTAATTATTTTTTCAAAGCAGAAAGAAATTTAGGGGAAATTTTTTATGATCATAGAGAGGAACATGCCTGAAAAGAATTGCAGATTTAATTCCATAAAAATTTTTGCATGGCAAAATAATCTATAAATGAAGATAAAAGACAAAACCAGAGAAAATATGTATATCGTCATACATAACTGACAAAGTGTTAATATCCATAATATATAAAGAGTTCATAAAAATCAATATGTAGAGACCAGCCCCGTGGCCGAGTGGTTAAGTTAGCACACTCTGCTTCACTGGTCCAGGGTTTCACCCATTTGGATCCTGGGCATGGACACAGCACCACTCATCAAGCCATGCTAAGGCAGTATCCCACATAGCACAACCAGAAGGACCTACAACTAGAATATACAACTATGTACTGGGGAAGCTTTGGGGAGAAGAAGAAGAAAAAAAAAAAAGATTGGCAACAGATATTAGCTCAGCTGCCAATCTTTTAAAAAAACCAATATGTAAAATAATCAATATGTAAAACATGTTAGACAGTCTTATTTAGAGAATTTGGGGAAATAGACTTGATCATATACTGTTGTTAGAAGTATAAACTGATTTTTCTTTCTTTTTTTTAAAGTAATTTGAAAGTACCATTCAGCATGTTAAATGCACATACTTTTAACACAGAAATTCTTCTAAGTCCTCCTACAAAATACTATCTGTAAATGTACACACAATGTCATCATTCAAAATATTATTTGCAAATGTATATGTACCATGTTGGTCATTACAGAATTGTTGGTAATGACCAAAAAATATATATTGCTTTTAAATAAATATGGTACATGCATGCCATAGAATACTATGCTGTCATTAAAAAGTGTGAGGTAGTGTTATAAGTACAGACGTGAAAAGATCTTCATGGATACACCTGTTGTGTGAGGTTTGTGGTACTCACTGATCACGCCTCCTGCCCTCTATTTATAATGAATCCTAAGAACCAAGTAGAATCACAATATACCAGTTTATTGACAACGAAGTAGGATGAAAGAACTCAATGGAATGTCCCACCTCATCCCATGAACACAAACCTGACTTTTCACAAATTAGACATCAATTTCAGTTTTTAAAATTCGCAATTATCACAATACTAATTCTTATGGAATTTTTAAGCATGGGAAGAAACAGGCTCCAGGGGCCGCTTAACCTTGGTAGGAAATGGTATAATTAGCTGGCCTGGGGTCACCCAGGCAGATCTGACTACAGGCCCTGCGTTCTCCCACCTGGAGCCTCTCCTCAGTGCTCTGGATTGCACCCCTGTGTTAAGCTGGGTCACCAGGGAGCTGCATTCCTGGGATGGAGCCTTTGTGTCCCCCTTCCAAACCAGTCTCTGCCCTAACGTTATGGTTTGGCCCTCACCAATATTACCTCTGCTCCTTCTCTAAAGACTGAAGCCAAGATGTCCTCCTGCTGTTCACAGGCCCCTCAGGAAAATCCCGCCGTGGTCCTGGAGCTGCCCCTCTTGCCCAGGCAGGCCCTTCCCATAGTGGGCGAGAACGCTGTGACCTGCTCTCTCCCCTCCCCACTTGTCTCCTCTCTTAGAGACTCAGAATCATATTTGGCCTTCAGCAGTGAACTTGCCATCAGTCAGAGTTATGGGATGTGATTTTCCACTCCCAACGACCTCACCACATTTTTGTCTTTCTTCTGCAAGGTGAGCCTCAGTCCCACTATGCCTTGTGTTTCGTGGTCTTTCCACATGGCACGGGCAGCCTGGGCTGGAAGCCCAGCTCCATGAGACCTGGGAAAGGTCAGTTCTTTTCACCTCGGTTTCCCTGTCCGTACAATGGGAGGAGAAGTCACAGTACCTCTCTCGTGAGCTCATCCTGAGCATTAAATGGGATAATGCATATTCTGCGCCTATACACAGAAACCCTCATTAGAGGTTAAAATCACCATTTTATTCCCAAATGGTTGAATATAGCTTAGAGCAATTCCATGTGGTTCAACTTAATAGGCTTTTTGACAAACGTGGGTAGGCTGTAAATAAATGTGATGCACTTTCTCACCCCATCAGTCATAGCTGGACATTGGACGGTTTCCTGTCTGGTAACTTTGGAGCCCCGGCGTGCCTTGCAGTGGCCTGAGGGCGGGTGGGAGGCGCAGCCAGGGGGCAGCTGAGAGCCCAGGGACAGGAGAGAGGAGACGCTGGAGGGAGTCTGGAAAGTGGCAAAGGAAAACCTTCCGGGCTCAGATATTGCCCAAACACATCCCAAACCCTGGGCCTCCCTCTGCTCAAGTTGTTCCCCAAGGCCCCCCACCCAGTCTTCAAAAGGTGGCTTGCCTGGCCCCATTCAGCCTTGCCCACCAACTGAAGTCTGCCCCCTCCCACTGCCCCACAGCGGGGCTTTGCAGGGAGCCCGGCGCTCGGGCTCCTGGTGGACGTGCCTGCCTCCCACTCTGCCCTCACAGCTAGGGCACACAGGCCCCTTGTCCTACTGCCTCTGTGACCCCATAAGGCTCAGCCTGGGGCCTGGGACAGAGCAAGGACTTAGAAAACGTGGGCTCAAATGAAACTTCACTAAGCGCACGGTTTTCCCTGGGGGCCAGTTCTAGCATCCCACCAAGAAGTGGGATATTGATCTTATAAAGCTGATCTGCTTGGGAGCAAGAGAGGGAGGGAGGAGAGGGCATGAAAGAACCCCTGTAGGACGGAACCAGAGGCGGCTCCGAAATTTCTACCCAGGGGGCTAAGGGACAGTGGGGAAGGGGGTTGCTTAGAACTTGTCTCAAAGCCACACTGACGTAGCGGGCCACTTGCTTTAGCTTAGATGGCATGTTTATTTGGAGAGGCTTGGAGGGCAGCTGAGAGAAACAGAGTGGGTGCAGCTGGAGCCTCCAGTCCTACCCCCAGCCCCCCAGGCTCACCAGTCTGAACGGCATCCCTTCCCTGGCAGGGACTCTCGCTTTATTTCAGATAACGAGCATCAGCCTGTGATGGCAAATTGGGCTTCATCTTGGCCCCATCCCTGCCAGGTGACCTTGGCAAACCCACTTAACCCCCGGGGCTTCAATTTCCCCAGCTGTAAATTGAGCTCAACCTCCGTGCCCTGCTTCTCCACATCTTGAGCAAAGCCCAGGAATCCTGCAGCCCACCTCCCTGGAGACATCAGCCCAAAAGGGAGCGACTTAGAACTGGAGTTCTAGTCTAAGGTATCAGGGACCGGGGACTGCACTTGGTCCCCTGTGAGCCGTCCAGGCTTCAGCTGGGGACTATAGGGCCGCCTCCGGAGGCCACCACTGGTGGCACCGCCTGCCCGAGAGGCCCCACTCGTCAGAATATTAACACCCTGGATGCATTTGTGTGTTACTCATGATTGCGACCACGGTTCCAAAAGGATTATGCAGTATGCATATTTATGAGACAAGCCCAGACAAAGACTACCACATTTTAAAAGATGCAATTATCTCTAAAAAGTTCAGCTTTATTTTCATGCTAATGAATACAATATTTTTAAGCAAACCTAATTGGTTTGCCTGGGCTTCCATAAAAGCTCTCAACTCATTAGAGCTCCGAGGTCCCCTTCAAAGGGGCTTTAGAGGGAGCTGGGGGGCCGAGGAGGGGCTGGTGCTCAGGCAGCACATTTTCAGAACTTTTCAGTCCGTGCATGCTGGTGTTGCCTGGCCCCCTCCCTTTCCCAAACCCTCTGGCTGGGTGACTAGTGAGGCCTTTCAGGAGGGGCCGTCCCCAGGGAGTCTGAGCCCTGGGAATGTGGGAGCATCAGGGGAAACTGAAGGCCAACAGGAATGTCCTCCCTTCTGTCTGCAGAGGAAGACAGGCCACTGTCCCTGCCGCACCCCACCACCCCCACCACACTCACACACCATTGTCACCAGACCTCTGGCTCCTTGGTGGATGCTGGAACTCCACTCAGAGATAGGATCTTCTAGCAAGCCATGAGCCCTGGCCTTGGGCTCAGAACAGAGGGGAAGGGATCCTTGGGCCAGAGCCCCCATCCCGGATACCCGTGTGATTTGACATCTGGTTATTTGCTTTGACATCACTGGCTTTTGGATTTCACCTTCTACTTTTGAAACACTTTCACATCTATTTTCTCATTACATGCCCTTGTGAAGTACATGTCATTTTCACCATTTTACAAAAAAGAAAACTGAGGCCCGAAGCTGCAGTGAGTTTGTGCCAAGTTTGTGCCAGCCTGCAGGCCCCAGATGTTCTCCGTGACAAGCCGGATTCAGGGCTTTCTGTGAGAAGGGGCTGTCCTCTTTCCTGTCTGAGTCGGAGTCCTGCTTCCCTCCTTGTCTCAGCTGCCTCCCTGCAGTTTGAGCTGGGTCTTTCCTTTACGTGCCTAGGTGCCCCCAACTCTCGGCCCCAGGACACAGAGTCCAGCTGTGCGGACTGGGTGGGTTTGTGCAGCTTTATGCCCTACTCAGCATCCTTACCTTCCAGCGGCTTCCTGAAGGGCCATTTGGAGATCTTGGGCCTATACCTTGCACAGGAAAGATTTGTGGATACAATGTGAACTTCTCTGCTTGAGAAATTTCCCTCAACGACGTCCTCGGGGCTGAAATCCAGGCGCCTGGTCAAAGCAGACTGTTGTTCCCGAAATGACCTGCAGGCTCAGAGAGGGGTGAGGAGGGGTTGGAGCAGAGCAGAAACAATGGAAAATGTGGCTGGGATAAGTTCGAGCCCGGAAGTGAGGAGATGAGGAAACCAGGCCTGGCACTGCCACTGAGTGGCTTTGTGCCTCCCTTTCCCCAGGTGTGGATGAGGAGATGGAAACTGCTGACCTCTGAGGGCCCGTCCAGGGCAGGTATCTTTTGATTCTACTGCAGATTTTCCTAGAGAATCACTGAAGGAAGCCATGACATAAAACTACAGTCCAGTTGAAAAAGCAGAAGCGGGTCCTGTGAATAAACCATGTGCGGCGTGATTCCATACACCCATCCCCACTCCTGGCTGGGGACATACTCTCAGTCAGGCTCTGGGGGCCCAGGGAGAAGGCTCGGGGGGCAGCAGAGCAAGTGGAAGAAGCTTATAAGGAGGAGGGTATTGACTGAACCTTAAAACCTAAGCCAGCTGACCAGAGAGGAGCAGGAAGGGTATTCCAGAAAGGGCTGTGTGGATCCAGCAACAAGGGGTCCCAGAGGTGATGGTGTGTGTGCTGAGGGGCCAGGCCGGGAAAGCAGGCCCTGCTAAGCAGGGGGAGAGAGCAGAAGGGAGGCCTCGCGGGGGGCCTGTGGTTTACAAAGCACCACAGTCACAATCTCCTGTGATCCTCACAGCCGCCTGAGAAGGAAACTATTGTATGCCCCATTTTATGGGGGAGTAAACAGAAGCCTAAGCCAGTGAAGTTGCCTGTCTGAGAACACGCAGCACAGGCCGGGGCCCGCGCTGGGCCTAAGACGTCAGTCTCCTGATCCCCAATTTGGTTATCATTTTTCCTCAGTTTCCATGAGGCCAATCTGTAGGGCCTTGAGTAATAAGATCGAGGTTTGCGATAGTGGCTCCTGGGCAATAGGGAACCCCTGAAAGTCTTTGAGCAGAGAGCCAACCTGGAAACCCAAAGTTCGGGAATGAGCATGCCAGCCTGGAAGGGAGGCCAGGGCAACAGAGGAGTGCCCCCTAGGAGGGAGATTATCTTAGATCCTCTGTGTTTTCCCTTGGAGAAGCCAAGTTACATGCTCTCCACTGGGCCTCCCAGAGGTCCCTGGGGACGTGACCCAAAGGGCTTTGGGAACTGAACTCCTGCCCTGGGGACGTCAGTGCAGGGACCCGGAGTGAAGCTCAGAGCCAAACTCCCACACCCTCATCTTTATGCCGCCTAATTGGCTTAGATTTGTCAAAGTAATTTTTAAGGGGGAATTTTATATGAAGGTAATTACGCTCAGCTGAACTAATTTTATTAAACAATGCTGCCTTAATGACAAACAAATTTGTTATTAATTTGTAACCAAGCAGCTATTTCATTCAATTTGCAGCATCAGTAATGAGCCCTGTGGCCGGAACAGCCCAGAAGCACCCCTCTCTGAGGAAGGCAGTGTGGCTAAAAGGCCAGAACCGGAGCCTGGCCCTTTCCTCTCTGGGCTGTGTCTCTGTGATGGGAGGAGAAGGGCCCAGAGGGAATGCCCACTCCGCTGCTTCGGAAACAGAGAGTCTGGGTGGACTGCCAGCACTTATGGAGTGCCTCGGTTTCCTCATCTATAAAGTGGGGAGAACAGCAGTGCCCATCTCTTGAGGTAGCTGTGAGTAAACGCAAAGCGCTTAGGCATATAGGAAGCGTTATATAAATGCTGCTGCTTTTATTCACATTCCCAGAACCAGGAATGTGGTCTGGGGAAGGCGGGGAGCCCACCGCCATGGATGACCTCCCACCCCTTCTGGGAGGGTGAGACCTCCCCACAGCCAGTGGAAAGAGGCCAGGAATGAAATTCTAGCCCCAACTCTGCCCTCAGTGACCTCGGGCCTGCCTCGGCCTCCTCAGCTCTCCGGTGCAGGCTGACCACGCTGCCCTGCCTCATCTCCAGGCCATCCTAGGGGACAGACAGGGTCATGGGGTGGCTCTCAAATGTGCAGAATAGGTCAGACAACCTGGAGAGCTTATAGGGAAATGCTGACTCCCAGGCCCTGCCCTGAGAGTCTTGGTCCCACAGATATCTCCCCAGATCTGTGTCCTTCGGCACGCTCTTGAGAACCTGCACTTCTGACATCCCTGGCAGGTCTGCAGGGCGCTCCACACCTGCGCCTTTGTGGTCTCGCTGGCTGTGTTCCGGTGAAAAAGGAGCAGTTCCCGGAAGTTCACTAACTTGCACGGCTAATGGTGTTTGGGGGTGATATCCAGCTCTGGATCCATCAGTCACTCGTCCCTTGGCATGCGTCAGGGTGGAGATGGGACAGGATAATTTGTGCAGCTTTCAGTCCCCACGGGGCTATGCTGACACGATGCCTCTGAGGGCACCTGCCATGGAGACGCGTGGTCTTGGCTGCTCAGAAACACAAACCACTTGAAAGTCAGCCTTTCAACCAGTGGCTATTAACATATCATCTGTGTGCTGCCACGTACACAGTCGCCCACTCAGAGTCCCAAGAGCCCCTACAGTGCCTGACCTTCTGCAATCAGGGAGAGGAATATCTTGTCTCCAGAAGGCCTCTATTAAATCCCAACCTATAAATGTGCATGCACTCTTTAGCCCCTTAGCGAGATCTGAGCTTTGTCCAGAAAATTTTTCCTTGGGTTCATTCCCCAACGCTGCACAGACCTGCAGAGCCAGCCCCACACAGCCCCCTTCACCCATCCAGCAAAGGGACGTGAATTCTGGTAAAGAGCCTAGGTTGAGGTAGAAAGAGCAACCGAGGCTCCCACAAGACTCGCTGCATTGGGAACAGAGGAAAACTGAGGAACCGGGGGTATTTCGCCTCAGCTGGGCCCACCGTCACGCCCAGTGAGGAGGTTAACAGGGGGCGCTGGCCAGCCCTCCAATGGGTCCGTCAGGGAGGATGGGGAACTTCACTCCACACCCTGCTTGGGCCAACATCCACTGCTTTCCTCACCTGTCCCTCTAAATGCCCTCTCTCCCTTTCTCTCTCCATCCCAGCATCTAAATTCTACCCAGCCTTTCGCCTGACTCACTTCCCACCTCCTCCTGGAAGCCTTCATGTACTTCTCCGCATCTCCCCGCCTCCCTTCTAGTAGGGTGGAGGCCATGTGACCTCTGCTGGCCAATGAAATAAGACTAGAAGTATCCCGCATCTCCTCCAGGCTGAGGCAGTAAGGAGCTGGTGGGCTTCCTCCTCTGGTTACAAGTAACTGAATCCCTGACGAACAGTGAATTTAGGGCTTTTATTATCTCATGTAACAAGAAGCCTCAAAATAGGCAACCCCGGGTCATCTCATGCTTCCAAGACAGCTGTATGACTGTATGTTCATCATCTATGGCTGTGTAACAAATGACCCCCAAATTTGGTGCCTTAAAACAATGATAGACAATTATGATCTCACACAGCGTCTGGAGAGGAGGAATTCTGGAGCAGCTTGGCTGGGGAGTTCTGGCTTGTGGTCCTTCATGGGGTGGCAGTCAAGATGCTGGCCAGAGCACAGCCGTCTGAAGGCTTGGCTGGGACTGAGAATGAATGAGCTCCAGGGTGGCTCACTCACATGGCTGGCAAGTTGGTGCTGGTAGTTGGGAGGAGGCCTTAGTGCCTGCCCACATAGGTCTTTCCACAGGCTGCTTGAGTGTCCTCATGACATGGCAGCTGGCTTCTCCTGGAGTGAGCAATCCATGAGAGCAAAGCTGAAACTTCAGTGTCTTCTTTGGCCTATCTTCGAAAGACACCCACCTTTGCTCGCGTCCCATTCTCTTCATTAGAATCGAGTCACTAAGTCTGGCCCACCATCAAGGGGAGGAGAATTAGGCTTCACCTTTGGAAAGGAGGAAGGCCAAAGACCTGATGGACATATTTTAAAAACCACCACAAACAGTTTCTATACTGGAAGAGAGGAAAGGAAGCAAAACACTTTGTCTCTGCTCCACTCCGTCATCGAAGAAGGGTTTTTCCCACCAGGCCCTGGAGTCTTTCCCTTATGCACAATTGGCCAGAACCAAGGCACGTGCCTCCAGACCCATCCCTGGCAGAGGGAAGCAGAGTTCCATGATGGGTTTAGATCACTCATGAATCCTCCTCTTGGGCCAGGCACATTTCTGTCCCAACAAAGCTGGGTTTCTAGCAGCAAGGAAGTAGAGAATGGCTGTTGAGTAGGCAAGCAAGAGTGTCTGCCATGTCGTTCTAGTAAATGGGAAAAATTAGCTGCTGAGGTGGCGAATCCACAAATAGGACTTGCTTTCCATACCATCAACCTAAAATGCATCAGTTCCAGATCTGCACTGAGAAGGGTGTTTGCTTTGGTCTCATTTTGTTGCTTGGGGTGGCGTGGTTTAGACTCAGAGGACCTGGCATAGAGTCCCTGCTCTACCACATCTGCTACACAGCCCTTGACCACAGGGCTGCCTGTGCAACCCTGAGCAAGATCAGTTACCTTCTCTGAGCCTCAGTTTCCAGCTCTGTGCAAAGGGAATGAGAACACCTAGTTGACAGGGTTCCGAGGACGAATTGAACGTGCTTTGTAATCTATCAAGTGTTAGGCCCATGGGCATTCTGATCACTACCATTTGCCCTGGATTTGGGGTGAGAGGTCAGATATCACCAGAGGTTGTTTGTCCCCTCTTTCTCCCCATCTCTAATTTCCAACACACAGCACTCAGCCAAAAAGAGGAGAACTGGGCAGAGGCCAAATCCCAGCATAGAAACAGTGGTGCCATTGTAAACGCCTCCAGCAATGGCACCCCACCCAGCTGAGGAAGCCTCATTCCCAACCCCGCTTAACAACGCGCAGCCGGATCTAATATGAGCAGCTGATCTCATTGCTTCCATAGCAAGTTTAATTTGCTGGGAAAGCGAGTTGGTGAAGTTCTAATAATGCAGAGCCGCAAATAATACCAAAGAGAGTTTGCATTATGATAACTTTCCAATTAAAATGGATTAATGGAGGAGAAACGGCAGCAGCAGTGTCTAGACAACATATTACTAAATCCTTGGAGAGGGAGTTGGAAAGGAGTTGGGGGAACAGGGAGAAACAAAATAAACAGGGGAACTTCCTGAGTTGGAGGCACCCTTGTGTGGTGTGACAGGAGGAGCCAGGCGTGGGCTCCTTACCGCTGGCGCCCCATCTGTTACAGGGCCTAGAATTTCCATCATTTGGGAGAATCAGTCTGAGGACCCAAAGGCCTTTGGTCTCTGGACATCCTTATTAAAATGCAAATAGCACCTTCAGTTTCCTCACTGGCCTGTCCCTGGGGTTAACCTGTGGCTCCCTGAGAGTAAGGGCCCTAGCTGAGAGTCAGGGGACCAGCAGAGACCAGAGGTGGACACTTGCAGTAGATGCTTCTGGGCTTCACTGCAGGACCTGAAACAATGCCTCTGCTCTGTACTGGTCACCCTGACCCCTGACCACTGCTGAGGGATCCAGATGGGCCCATTTAGAACCTCTCTCCCAGGAACCTGAATTTCAGGTCTGAGAGGTGCAAGGCCTGGGTGGAGCTGGAGCTCCTTCACGCAAGCGCTTCCAGGAGAGAAAGACCACAGACGGCTGCTGCAGTCCTTGAGCGGCCGGAGCCCGCCCTTCAGGGCCGAGCCAGTCAAGTCTCTCTCACTCTGTGAGATGCCCCAGGATCTGTGTTCCTCCCCTTTGCTTAAGCTAACTAGTCATTTTCTGTTGCCCACAAATGAAAGAAATTTAACTAATATATCTCTCTCATCTGTGGCACCCAGGGAAGGCCACTTGACCTCACTCAGCCTCTGTTTTCTCTTGTGTGAAAGTGGCATGCACACACACCTACCCTGCAAGGCCAGTTACCTCCTGCACTGGTTAAAATGATGTGTTAGGGTTAGCTCTCCATTTAGGTCCCTCTCAGGTCTGAGGCTGGGAAATTTTCTAAGTGGGTCCTTGAGGGGTTGGGAAGGAGGTTGGCTGGACCACAGGGGCTGGGAGACCAGGAAGCCCAAGGACCCCAATTTTACCAGCATCACTACCTTGCAGGGCTTAATAATGAGCATCGCAACACCAGAATTGAGGCTTCTTCCAGAATCCCCAGTGTTCCCCTGTGCCAGAGAAGGAAGGCTCTGTTTCCTTGCAAATCTCACGAGGCCCCAAGCTGGTCCCTCATGGGGGAAGTGCTGGCCGCGTGCTGCCCCCTGCAGGCCTCCATTTCTTATCAACTAGGCAAAGAAAAAGCCCGTGTGCTCAAATAAACGCAGGATTTAGCTTGCACAGTCATCCCCTGTTTTATCTCATTCTCCCATGTCCCTCATTGGGAGGGATATGAAATTACCACTGAAAACTAATAGTTCTGGGAAAAGGGAAAATATGAGATAAGAAACTGCTAGTGTAAAAAGATCACAACTTACTTCATACTCAATAGACCCTCCACTTCATCCCACGTACACACACACTCACACAGAGTCAGAACCGGGTTCAGGGCAGCATTATATTCCCATTATCTCATTATCATCAGAGTCTTTCAGACCAGGTAACCGAATCCCCATTTTACACATGATGAAACGGAGGCTCAGAGTAGTTAACTTGCCCAAGGTCAAGCAGTTCATAAGGTGTGTTTGAGTTTGAGTCCAAAGACTTCCCTCTTCGCCAATGGTTTTCAACCTTCTTTTAAGTAGAAACTGTGTTCTCAAATGATATCTCACACCCAGTGTATAAAAGAAATGATCACAGCGGAGTTCTCTGGTTGAACAGGGTGGTGGTTGTACCGAGAGGTGAAGCAGAGCTCGTCCAGCCCTGCCCGCCCAGCCCATCTCCAGTCTGCCCCTTGCCTGGAGCAGCCCTGTGGGCACAGATGCTGGGACCCTGTTGAGTTTAGGCTGAGAGCTGCTGCTTCCCTCCTGGGCAGGTTTGGTAGGAGGCTCGTGATCAAACCAACAATGTTTTCCAATTAACCCAAAAGAAAGAGCTCCGTCTTTGGGAATCAAGGTCGATATTCTGGTTCTGCCACCCAGCTGTGCCCATTTCTCAGCTAATCTGGGCTCCCCAAGGTACACTAGTCCAGCACCATCCAACAGAAATATAATGGGAGCCACATGTGTAATTTTAAATTTTCTAGTAGCCATATTAAAGAAAAGGCAAAAAGGTAAAAAGGTGAAATCAATACTAGGAATATTTTTATTTAACCCAATATATTCAAAACAGTATTATGTCAACATGTAATCAATATCAAAAAATTTTAATAAGCTATTTCACACTCCTTTTCATACTGAGTCTTCAAAATTTGATGCCTATTTTACCCTTTCAGTACATCTCAATTCAGACACTAGATTTACAGTGGACATACTTGGTCTGTATTTAGAGTTCATAAAATTTATAAAGAAGTAAATTCACGTAGCCGAGTTGTTCCAAACATTTTTAAGTACTGCTGTCATAGTCAACCAGCATGTCCACAGTACCTGAGGAGTATTGTAGAAAAGGCTCCACTTTTGGAGAACGGGTTCCTGTCCTGCTTGGGGTTTTCTCTCTTTTTCAGTTTTTTTAAATTGTGGTAAAATATACATAACATACAATTTACCATTTTAACCATTTTCAAATGTACTGTTCTGTGACATTGAGTACATTCTCATTGTTGTGCAACCATCACCACCATCCATATCGAGAACTTTTTCATCTTCCCCGACAGGAACTCTGTATCCATTAAACACTGGCTTCCCATTGCCCCTCCCCTCAGCCCCTGGCAACCACCATTCTACTTCCTGTTTCTATAAATTTGACTACGCTAGGTATCTCAGATAGATGGGGTCACACTATATTTGTCCTTTTATGACCAGCCTATTTCACTTAGCATAATATCTTCAAGGTTCATCTATGTTGTAGCATGTGTCAGAATTGCCTTCCTTTTAAAAGCTGAATAATATTCCAATGTATGTATTTGCTACAATTTGTTTATCTATTTCATCCATCCATGGACACTTGGGTTGCTTCCACCTTTTGTCTGTTGTGAATAGTGCTCTTATAATATGGGTGTACAAATATCTGTTTGAGACCTTGCTTTCACTTCTTCTGGGTACATACCCAAGTGAACTTGCTGGATTTGTATGATAATTCTATGTTTAATTTTTTGAGGAATTGCCATACTGTTTTCTACAGTGGCTACCCCATTTTACATTCCCGCCAGCAATATGTGAGGATTCCAATTTCCTCACACCCAACACTTGTTATTTTCTTGTTTTGTTTTTTTTTATACAATAGCCATCCTAACAGGTATGTAGTGGTATCTCACTGTAGTTTTGATTTGCATTTCCCTAATGATTAGTGATTAGTATCTTTTCATGCATTTATTAGCCATTTGTATATCTTCTTTGAAAGAATATCTATTCAATTCCTTTGCCCGTTTTTTAATTGGGCTGTTTTGTTGTTGTTGCTGAGTTGTTGGAATTCTTTATATATTCGGAACATCAATCCTTATCAAATGTATGATTTGCAAATATTTTCTCCCATTCTGTGGTTACCTTTTCACTTTATTGATGGTGTCCTTTGATGCACAAAAATTTTTAATTTTGATGAAGTCCACCTTGTCTATCTTTACTTTTATTGCCTATGCTTTTGGTATAATATCCAAGAAAGCTTTGCCAAATCCAATGTCTTGAAGCATTTCTCTTATGTTTTCTGCTAATAGTTATATAGTTTTAGATTTTACGTTTAGGTCTTTAGTCTGTTTTGATTTAATTTTTGTACGTGGTGTAAGGTAATTGTTCAGCTTCATTCTTTTGCATGTGGATATCCGGCTTTCCCAATAAACGTGTTGAGTAGACTGTACTTTCCCCATTGAACGGTCTTGGCACCCTTGTCAAAACTCATCTGACAGTGCATGCAAGAGTTTATTTCTGGGCCGTCTGTTCTATTCCATTGGTCTATACGTCTGTCTTTGTGCCAGTACCAAGCTGTTTTGATTGCCATGCTCTGTGGTAAATTCTGAAATCAGGAAGTGTGAGACCTCCAACTTCGTTCTTCTTTTTTCAAGATTGTTTCAGCTATTTAGGGTCCCTTGAGAGTCCATATGAATTTTAGGATGGATTTTTCTATTTCTGCAAAACAATCGTTGAGATTTTGATAGGGATTGCATTGAATCTGTGGATCACTTTGGGTAGTATTGATAGCCTGAAAATATTCAGTCTTCCCATCCATGAACGTGGGATGTTTTTCCATTTATTTATGTCTTCGTTAATTTCTTTCAGCAAGGTTTCGTAGTTTTCAGTGTACAAGTCTTTCACCTTTGGTTAAGTTTATTCCTAAGTATCTTATTCTTTTTGATAGTATTTTAAAGAAATTGTTTTCTTAATTTCCTTTTTACGTTTTTCGTCGGTAGTAGATAGAAATGCAACTGCTTTTTGTGTGTTGATTTTGCATCCCGCAACTTTACCAAGTTCATTTTTCCCTGTTTGTTTCTTAAGCTGGGTGGTGGGTATATGGTTTTGCATGTCTGGAATGTTTTATTAAAAAACAAATATGCTGAGCCCCAAACTCATTCCCGCTAAGGTAACTCCCTTCCATCCACAATAAGAGGAGGGGGGCCAGGCTTCGGGCTCTTCCTGGGCTTCTTGGCCCCATAGAGAGCCAATCTCTTCTGTGCCCCAGGAGACATCAGCTTCCCAGAAAGTCAGTAATGCTGCCTGAGGATAAACACCACCACCAGGGAGCTGACTGAAGATGCACAGGGGTGCCCTGAACAGAGTCAGACCTCTGGGCAGGAGGATGGGCTCCATTGCTGATGCTTGTGGGGCTCTGGACAAGTCCCTCTCTGGGCCTTAGTTTCCTCCTCTGTAAAATAAGGAGGTAGGACTCGATGGTCTCCAGGGCCCTGTAAAGTATGAGGAAAGTCAGAGGTTGGGCAGGCGAAGAGAATGTGGATGGAGTTGCCAAGCTCCGGCAGTACTGAGCTTCTCCTCACTTCCTCGCTCACTGAAGGAAAGCTCCTCACCACTTTCTGCAACTTGTCACTTCTTTCTCCAACCATTGTGGTTTTAAAACAATGATAAATTACTTGTACTATGATTATTATAATAATAACCACTTGCTCTGCAGTTTGTCAAGTACTTTCACATGCACTGCTCGTTTTACAAATGAGGAAACCGAACCCCAGAGAGGCGGGGTCGCTTCCTCCTAGCTAGGCTAGTAAATGGTGTACCTGATCTGGTTTCAAACGAATCCCAGTTCGGCTGCCCAAAATGCTGTGTGGCCACCCCTGAATAATGAAGTAGTTATGGGAGAGGGGAAAGAGAGGAGAAGAGAGAGAGAAAGGAAATAACTTCAGAAACCTGAATCTTTATTGATTTAATATGGTTAATTTTCCACAAGGTCTAATGGAAATGGAACACCAAGAGGTGGACTCAGAATGTAATAAAATAATGTGCAAACATTTACAGTAGTCCTGATCTGGTTTTAAAAGGAAAGACCAACCCTACCCTCCACTCCCACTGCAGCCCTGAGTGTCCCCTGCCTCTCTGTGCCAAAGCATTTGGCTGGCAAGTGGCGCCAGGCTCACTCCTTCTTTATCTAGCTGATGACTTTCCCCGGACACACCCAAATTCCATCATTTCCTTTCCATGTGGGATGCTGGAGTCACAGGACAACACGTAAGGGACGTGGACACTAAATGTGAGTCTGCAAGATGTGAGAAAGGTGGAGACAGGCAGATCAAGTGAGAGAGGCAGAGAGACAGGGAAATGGTAAGAGACAGACTGACAGAATTTTCTACAAGGGTGCAGAGACCATTCAATGGGGGAAAGAATAGTCTCTTCAACAAATGGCGCCAGGACCACTGGGTGTCCACGTACGAAGGAATGAGCTTAGACCCTTACCTCAGTCCATGTGCAAAAATTCACTCAAATGCATCAATGACCTAAATAGAAGAGCTAAAACTTTATAAAACTACCAGAAGAAAACATAAGGGTAAATCTTCATGACATCGGATTTGACAACGGACAATGGATTCTTAGATTTGGCACTAAAGTACAAGCAACAAAAGAAAAAATTGATAAACTGGACTTTATAAGAATGAAAATTATCAAAATGTAAAAAGACAACCTATGGAATGGGAGAAAATATTGCAAAATTGTATGTCTGATAAGTATCCAGAATATATAAAGAACTCTTATAACACAATAAAAAAGGACAAACAACCCAATTAATAAAAGGGCAAAGGATTTGAATAGACATTTCTCCAAAACAGATGTACCAACGGCCAACAAGCACGTGAAAAATTGTTCAACATCATTGGTCCTTAAGGAGATGCAAATCAAAACCACAATGAGATACCACTCCAACCCACTACAATGACCATAACCAGAAAAATAGTGAAGAAATTTTTAGTTAGTGAGAATGTGGAGAAATAGGAAGCCTCATAACCTCATTGGGGTAGGATGTGAAATGGTGCAGATGCTGTGCAAACTAGTATGGCAGTTTCTCTAAAAGTTCAACATAGAATTAGTGTATGCCTCAGCAATTCCATTCTTATGTATATACCCAAGAGAAGGGAAAATATATGTCCATGTAGTAACTCGGATATGAATGTTCCTAGCAGCATTATTCACAATAGCCAAAAGGTGGAAACAACACAAATATCCATCAGCAGATGAATTTATAAACAAATTGTGGCATAGCCACACAACGGAATATTACTCAGCCATAAAAAAGGAATCAAGTACTGATCCATGCTACAACGTGGATGAACCTTGAAAACATCATGCTAAGTGAAAGAAGCCACACAGAAAAGGTCACATATTACATGATTGCTTTCATAGGAAATATCCAGAATAGGCAAATCCATAGAGACAGAAAGCAGATTCGTGATCACCAGGGCACGGGAGGAGGAAGGAATGGGGAGTGCTTACTTAATGGGTATGTGGTATTCTGCTGGGGGAGATGAAATAATTTTGAAACTAGAGAAAGGCGGTGGTTGCACAACATCGTGAAAGCACTAAATGCCACTGACTTGCACACATTAAAATGGTTAATTGTATGTTCTGTGAACTTCACCTCAATTAAAAAAAATAGTGACATAGAGACAGCTGGGCCAAGACAGTGAAAGGGAACTGGAGAGAGGGACTGAGAGAAAAGAGATGGGGCCATCATGAAAAGCTGTGGCCCACTACACGGGCCTTATTAGTACTGTTCAGTCAGCGGGTTGCCAGCTAAATTTAATATGGATCTATATACAAAGAAAATGCCTCATTCTACATAATGAATATTTAATCATGCATGGGTCGGGCAATTTCACAGAAGTAATTAAAAGCAGTCTTTTGTTTATTGCTCAAAAATGATAGCGACCCGCTGACCGGAGCTGCAGACACAGTGACATATTGAAAACGTTACCTACTGGCATATGTTATTAAAGAGGAATTACGGGTTGCTTTCTTTCCCGCCCCTTAGCAGCTAACCGTTCCTCAGCCCCCTGTCTGCTCACGGGCAGAGCACAGCTCCAACGGAGCCCACCTCCTGGAGGAGGCTGGAGAGCTGGGCCAGCCTCCCTGGATCTACAACCTTCCCCCCAAGGCTGTAAATTGAAACAGATGAGATGATTATTGAGAAGACCACAGAGAGGAAACTTGCCGCAATGTGTGTTCTCTGTGGAACGTTCTCCCCACTGTCCTGCCATATCCCACCAGTTGTAAAATCCTGTCAATTCTACTCCTGTGACCCTTGTCACGGCACCCTGCTTCCTCCTTTGTCACGATTACCGCCCTGGTTCGGCTCTCCACTGCCCCTGAAGTCTTGCTCCTCCCCATTCCAATCCACTGATGACTCCTCCGGGATCTGTGGATCCGCTCTGCTCACACACCTCCCACGGCTCCCATTGTCTGTCCTCCTCCTCACCCTGGCATCCAAGGCTGCCATCGTCTGGCCCCAGCTGACCTTCTGCATCAAGGTTCTTGGTTGTCAACAACAGAAAGTGACCATGGCTGACTTACGCTATAAAGACCCCATTAGGAGGACATTGGGGAGCTCATAGAATTGACGAGAAGGCTGGGAAGATTGGCCAGCAAAGGGCAGAGGGGGAGTCATGGGTGCCAGGAGGCAGTCCAGCCAGGATGCCACTGCTGGCACCTCCACCACTGGCCACTCACCACCATCCAACAGCCCTACAAGCTCTATGAATAACCTCTAAGTGTCTCTATCTCCTCACGTCAGCCTCCAGACTCCCAGTCCTAGGTGGGAGTATCTGACCGACAGAGCCTGGTCTCCTTCTGCAGCCTTATCACCACCATCCATGGAGAAAAGAGTCTGGCCCTCTTTGCTTTCACAGGGAGAGACAAGACCCCCAGTTCCCAGATACACTGTCTTCCCCAACATTTCCTTGATCCCTCACGTCTCTCATCACTCCCACCCTGCTCTTGCCTTCTCTCCCCCGGAATGCCTCACCCTCACCTCCTCATAACCAGTTGGATCACCCTCAAATGATGCAATCAAATATCACCTCCTCTAGGAAGACTTCCCTGATTGCCTTCACCCCCCTCCCCAAACTAGATATGATGCCATTTAGGCCTCTCTGGTGGCATTGAGGGCTCTCTACCATGTATTAGAGCTTGTCACACTCTCGGGTGGCCCTCTCCTATGAAACTATAAGCGCCTGGAAGGCGGGACTCATGGCTTCTCTTATCCCCAGAGCCAAGCACAGAGCCAGCCTGGTGTATGCAAGGACGCCTGGATGGACAGAAACTGGGTCTGTTGAAGGAAGTTCTGCCCTATGCCATATGCCTGTGTCAGCCTCCGGGCCACATCAGAGATCGACCCTGAATAGCAATGAAACTGACTATCTCCCATATACACCCTTACCCAGGATTTCTGATTTCCTTGGCTCTTGAGCATCACTGGGGAGCCTCCTTAAATTCACATTCCTGGGCCCTGACTTCAGAGATGCTGATGCATAGGAGTGGGGTCTGGAATCTGCATTTTAACAAGAGCCCCTCTCCCATGATTTGGAATCAAAAGGTCCACAAATCACATTTGAGAAACTCCACTGGATTGCCTTTACTCTTTCCACCTTTCAAGGACCACCCCCCATGCCACCTCTGGCTGCACAGTTTTTCTCCAGTCACTTCCACAAAAGCAGACCCAGGGCTGACCTCATAGGCATGCCACCTGTACAGTCACACAGAAACTTCCGTGCTTGACTGAATGTTCTGCTGTCACCGTCATGAAATTCTTACAAATTTTTAAACAAGGGTCCTGCATGTTTATTTTGCCCTGGGCCCCATAAACTATGTAGCCAGTCCTGGGTGGACAGTATCTGATATACTCACTTACACCTCCAAGAGGGGTTTCAGTGTATTGCTACTCCCACCAGGAAGTGAACCCCAGGAAAGGGCTATGCTTGCCTAAGTGGCTTCAGACTCCAGTATGCAAAGGAATTTGGGATGAGTCAATTTCTTGTCACCCCGGAATCATAGCGCACGGGTGATCACCCAAGACTGAGGCTGGGCCTGACCACAGGGCTCCTCAAGATAGAGCTACATAAATTAACGCTACACACTAGAATCAAATTCGAGACACCATCAGCCCCGCTCCCAGTTCACATAACAGCCTGTTCTGAATCAGTGAGTTATATCACCCAAGGCTTGTATTAAAACAATGACAACACCACAACAGCCTATGTAGGAAGGATGTCGTACTTGCTAATGAATTCTTTATACACACGTATTTTTTACTGAGGTATAATTTACATGCAGTAAAATGTACAGATTTCACATGTATAGTTTGATGAATTTTGACATAAATATGTGAATTTTAACATATATTTACTCATGTAACACCATCCTAATCAAGATACAGAATATTTCAATATTCCAGAAAGTTCCTTCCCGCGCCCACCTCGTTAATTCCCACCCCCACTGCTGCCCCCAGCAACCATTGCTCTGATTTCTAGCACCCTCGGTTATCATGTCTGTTCTAATAATGCATGAAATAAAAGCATTCAGCATACACTTCTTTGTGTCTGGCTTTTTTCACTCAGCAAAATTTCTGTAAGATTCCTGCATATTTTTGCACGTATCAATAGTTGGTTACTTTTTTTCTGGAGTGGTGTTCCATTGCACAATGCGTCACAACTTGTTCATCCATTCTCTGGTGGGCGGCAGTTGGGGATGCTCCCAGTTTGGGCCATGATGAATAAAGCTGCTATGAGATTTCTGTAGAAGTCGTTTTGTAAACAAATGTTTTCTTTTATCCTTGATAAATACCTAGGAGTGACATTGCTCAGTCATGAGATTGGTATACGTTTAACTTTATTAAAAAATGCCCAACTGTAGTCCAAAATGGTGACACCCTTATTCTCACACCAGCAAATTACGAGCATCTCAGTTGCTCAGCATCATCTCCAACTCTAGGCATTGTCAATCTTTTAGTAATTCTGGTGGGTTTTAATTTGCATTTCTCTGATTAGCCGTGACGTTGCATGCTTTTTCATGTGCTTGTTGGCCATTTGTATATCTTCCTTTGTGAAGTATATGTTCAGGCTCTTTGCCCACTACTTTTTTACTAAGGTTGTTTGTCATTTTAGTATTGAGTTATAGGTATTCTTTACATACTCTGCATATGGGTTCTTTTTCAGACATACATAAGTAAATATTTTCTCCCCATCTGTAGCTTGCCTTTTCACTTCCTTAATAATGTCTTTTGAAGAGCAATATTTAATTTTTTTTTAAAGATTGTCCCTGAGTTAACATCTATTGCCAATCTTGTTTCTTCTCCCCAAAGCCCCCAGTACATAGTTGTACATTTCAGTTGTAGGTCTTTCTGATTCTGCTATGTGGGACACCACCTCAGCATGGCTTGATGAGCAGTGCTAGGTCCACACCCAGGATCCGAACTGGCAAAACCCTGAGCCGCCAAAGCAGAGCACGCAAACTGAACCACTTGGCCACAGGGCCAGCCCCAGAAGTTTTAAATTTTTTTTTTTAAAGATTGGCATGTGAGAAAACAACTGTTGCCAATCGTTTTTTTTTTTTTCTCCCCAAAGCCCCCCAGTACATAGTTGTATATTTTAGTTGTGGGTCCTTCTAGTTGTGGCATGTGGGATGCCTCCTCAATGTGGCCTGACGAGCGGTGCCATGTCCGCACCCAGGATCCGAACCAGCAAAACCCTGGGCCGCTGAAGTGGAGCTCGCGAAGTGAACTTCACCACTTGGCCACGAGGCCGGCCCCAGAAGTTTTTAATTTTGATGCAGTCCAAAGTGTCCGTTTTTTTTCTTTTATGGTTAGTACCTTTTTTTGGCTTGTCTAAGTAGTCTTTTTCTATCCCAAAGTTGTGAAGATGTTTTCCCATATTTTCTTCTAGAAGCTTTATAGTTTTAGTTTTTACATTCAGGTCTATGATCCATCTTAAAATAATTTTGTTTATGATGTGAGGTAGGAGGTCAAGGTTTTTTGGTTTTTGTGTGTGTGTGAGGAAGATTGGCCCTGAGCTAACATCTGTTGCCAATCTTCCTCTTTTGCTTGCTAAAGATTGTCACTGAGCTAACATCTGTGCCAATCCTCCTCTATTTTATGTGGGATGCCATCACAGCACGGCTTGATGAGCAGTGCTAGGTCCGTGCCTGGGATCCGAAACTGTGAGCCCTGGGCCGCCACAGTGGAGTGCACACACTTAACCACCATGGCACCAGGTTGGCCCCCCAAGGTTGACTTTTTTCCCCTACCAATGTCCAATTGTTCCAGCATCATTTGTTGAAAAGACTATCGTTGACCTATTGAATTATCCTGGTGTCTCTAAAAGTCACTCAAGCATCTAAGTGCGGGTCTATTTCTGGACTCTCTTTTCTGTTTGATCAGTCTATTTGTTGGTCTTTACACCAATGTTACTGTTTTGATGCCTATAACTTTACTTAGTGATGACTTTTGAGTCCAGCTCTCTCTGACACTTTTTCCTCCTCTCTCATTCTCACTAACACATCGTTCTCCTGCCACATAGGAATGTGCCATGGCTGAGCGTCAGGGGATCTGGGCTCCAGGCCTGGCTCTGCCGCCATGTTACTGCCGTCGTCACTTTTGCTTCCTGGGTCTGTTTCTCCGTCTATAAAATGGAGAGAAGTTGAATAAGATCCCTTCCAGCAAAAAGACTTGATTTTTAAGTTGACTTCCACGCTCCTGGGAGGAGAAACAAGGATGTGCCAATTGTAGAGGGAAGCTTTCTGGAAAATGCTTCCCTGACCATCTAGGGCTCCAAATTGGAGCCAAAAGCAGAAAGGAGAAGCAGTAACCTGACCCCAACCTGGGAAAATAGCGCTTTGTGGGTTTTTTGGCTTATTCCTTCTCATGTTCGCTCTGGAAGAAGAACCCCTTCCTGCAAGTCCCAGCCCTGACCACACAGTGTCTGGGAGGCACCGAGTACCAGCTCCTTCTCACTGTGCCTCTCTCTGCCAAGTCAGCCTGGCTCAGCTGCAGGCTCCTGCCCTCCCTCCCTCCGAGACGTGTGGCATCGTGGTCAAGCCCCTGAGGCAGGCGGCCTATGTTCAAGTCTCAGCTCTGCTGCCCACAGGTGAGCAGGCTTGGGCAGATGCTTGGCCTCTCCGGGATTCCGTTTCTTCAGCTGCACAGACACAAGACCATGACTCCACGGGCTGCTGTGGGAAGTCAGTGAGGTAACGCGAATCAAACGCTCAACGTACAGAGCAAGTGCTCCAAGTGTTAGTCATGGCAGTGGTTGACACTCCCCCTTTCAGAAGGCAGAACCTAATTCTGCTCCCCTCAGACATGGGCCAGATTTCGTGACTCACTTCTCACAAACGAGTGTGGAGGAAGTGATGGTGTGTGACCTCAGACACCAAGTCATAACAGACACTGCCACTTCCACCTTGGTCTCTCTTGGATCCGTTGCTCTGGGGAAGCCAGCGCCATGTCATGAGGACATCAAGCAGCCTGCGGAAACCCAAGGGGGGAGGGACTGAGGCCTCTCCCCAGCATCCAGCCCCAGCTTGCGCCGTGTGAATGATCCATCTTGGAGGAGGCTGCTCCGATGCTGTCAGGCCCCCAGAGACTCGGTCCTGGCTGACATCTTGACTGCAACCTCAGGAGACCCGGAGCCAGAACCCCACAGCTAGGCTGCTCCTGAATTCCTGACCTGCAGAAACTGTCTGAGACCATAAATGATCACTGTTATTTAAAACCACTAACTTTGGGGGTAATTTTTATGCAGAAACAGATCAATAATTCAGCCACGTTGGTACTGGGAGTTGTGACTGAATCCTACCTCTTCAATTGCATGGTCAGTTGCTCTGTTCCTTGTTTCCTCAAGGACCCAGAATATCCGCTCCCTAAGGCCAGGACCCATCTGAGGCTTCGTTCCCCCAGCTGTAGCCACTAAGCATTTAATAAAGACTTGGTGAATGACTGATAGACTTTAAAACCTGTGTTAAAGACGAGTAAAGATGAAAAGAAGGCTGGGCTCTGGGGCTGGCCTGCAGCGTGAGTACCCTGGGCACCCTCACAAAGCTTTCATCTCCCAGTCATATGCTTTCATTTTTTTAATGCATATCTTATTACAATGAAAAACAAAAAGAGAAACACACAATTGCCTTTTATCGACCATCATAACGAGTACAGATTCCAAATTTCATTTCAGTCCAAGATCTTTATGGCGATATTGCCTGCTGACCAATTAAATCTAGCAAGATGCCGTGGAGCAGAGTGGGTCAGGCAAGGGTGACAAGCCAGGAGTCTGAGGACCGAGCTCGGAAAGGAGGCGCTCTGCCTGGCTTTCCAAGTTTCAGGTATGAATAGAAAGGCCTGAATGTGGCTCAGGCTCAAAACAGAGGCTGCAAATGAAGCGTCTCATCCAGAGGCCAAGGTCAGCGTGATAACCAGGGGCATCGGTCTGGGTTCCAGAGACTTCTAGGTCGGGGGTCCAGGAAAAAGCAGGATCTATGACTGACTTTGACCATCCAAAGGTCAGGCTAGGACTCACAGCCTCCGGATCTCTCCATTCCCTTGAACTATGGTGGTTGGGGTAGGACTCTTCTGTGACTCAGTTTCCTCATGTGTAAAGTCATCATTGAACACAAAAGATCAGATAGAATACTATTCAAAAAAGGATGGTGTTTGGTGGTAACCATGTGCTCCACCGCACAACCAGCCCTGGGAAAATCACTTCCTATCTCCACACCTGAGTTTCTTCCCTTGTCAAATGGGGGTAGTAATACCAGGTCACAGGGGTATTTCAAGGATCAATGGAAATTATGGGCATAAAAGCAGCTTCACTTCCTGAGCTTTTAGCCTTGTCAGTTCTCCCCATAAACTCCCTTCTTCTAAAGGAAGTTTCTGGAGCTTCTATCCTGTGTGAGCAAAGAGGCTGAATAGTGCAGAACCACAGAGCACCGTACAGATCCAACAGTTTGTAAATTGCTGCCACAGAAAGGGATCTTCCGTTTAGTTGTGTCACGATTACCACCACAGCCAGGCCCAGGCTGACGGTTCCAGGGGCTGGCTGAGCGCCGTGAGCACTCTTCAAGGAGTCTGCCGCATCACAGAATCTCAGGCTCCACAGCGCCGTGTTCCAAGTGCAGGTCCAGCTGCCCATCACAACCTGCCGTCTGGGCCCTGTGCTGCTTACCAGATGGTGACGCCCAGCTGCACCAGGCATTCCTGGGTGACACCCTGTTTTGCACACTGGAGGGTGATGTTTTCCAGGTTCTTTCTATTTTCTTTCCAGACGATATTCAACATCTCACTGGCCTGTGGGGCCCAGCAAGACATTGGCAGTGTAAATGCACTTAGGATCAACAAAGTGTGTGGTCATCCACTGCCTACCTCATCCAACCCTCACAGACACCCTGCCAACAGAGGTAATGAAACTGATTACTCAGAGGTTGACATTAGGGCCCAGGGCAGGTAAGCGCCTTATCCAAAGCCAAACAGCTGGAAATCAATGGAGCTGTCTCTCTCTTTCACATACACCCACACGTACACGTGTAGCTTTGTTCTGTCGCCCCACTGCATCCTCTGAGAGATGTCTACAATGAGCCCAGGATCTTCTCCCGCATGGTAACAGAAATCTCAGCACTCCTGATTTATGAAGCATTCATAAGATTTGGTCCTAAATGGGTTTTTCTTGAGGGAAGGGGACTGGGACCCTGGCATTAGACTGGGGTTCAAATCTCAGCTCCTCCATCAAGCTGTGGGGACAAGTGATCATGGGCTGCTGTGCGGATTCATTGAAACAACTTGATAATGGCATACACCAAGTGCCTAGTAGATGTCATTCCCCTGCCTACTCCCATCCCACACCGCACCAATCTGACTCTGATCTGTCGCAATCCCCTTAATCCCCAGGACCCAGTTCAAGGGCATCCCTTGCAAGAGGCCGTCCTTCTCCAACCATCCCACCCCACCTTGATCCCTTCTCTCCGGAATTTCTATTGCATTCCTGGTCTGCAACACATGATTTAGGTGTCCTTTATTTTCCAGTTGTGTTTTGGAAATTATAAGGGCCCATGAGGACGGGGGTGACATCTTTTCTTACATATTCCCTCAGTCGATGGCACAGAGCTGGGCATGCGGTAAGTGCTTAATGAATAATCTTCCCCTTTCTGGCCCCTGTGGCATTTTTTTAGTTTCCTGAAGTGCATCACCATTGACCTGATTTTGAATAAAGTCAAACCTAGAAGAGCTTCATAGCAACCACAACCTTGAAGATGTTTTTGCACACACCTTCCTCTAGCCTGCGGCAGATAGTGCCAGCTGTTGATCAAAATCCCCTTCCCTTCCCCCACAGTACTAGCACTGCAGCCCAGAATATGACTCCCTAGCTGGGGACCACACTTCCCAGACCCCTTTGCGTTTAGGTATGGCCTTTTGCCCAAGTTCTTGCCAACGGAATGTGACAGAAGACTCCAAGCCCAGGGCTCTTTCTGCACCACCCAAAGGGTGCCCATTTTTAAATTCCTTTGATCTCTTTACATAAGCCACCTTAGGAAGAACTCCTACTAAAATCCCAAGTGAGCCATCCCTTAAAATAAGAAGCCAGATGATATTAAGCAAGTCACTTTGCCTCTCTGGGCCTCAGTTTCTCCATCTGCAAATGACACCCTTCCAGCTCTCACACAGAATGAGTCTAAACTGGGCTCCATCCTCCTCAGCTCCCTGCTCGCCTTGCACTCTCACCTGCCCCCACCAGCTGCCAGGCCGCTGGGCTAACATTCTGTCTTGGAAACAGCTGTCTTTGGGTTCCTTTCTAATACATCAAGTCCCAACTCTTTCTGACTTTCAAAGACCTACATGCCTCCCCTCAT
Source organism: Equus quagga (assembly GCF_021613505.1). Taxonomy (NCBI): domain Eukaryota; kingdom Metazoa; phylum Chordata; class Mammalia; order Perissodactyla; family Equidae; genus Equus; species Equus quagga. Next base: position 6,743,774 of record NW_025796915.1, read on the forward strand.
ACTGTTTGAGTTACAGTTGTGTTCTAGTGATTTCCTGGGGAAAGATGGTTTTCTCAGATATTCTGCTGCAGACCTGCCTCTCCCTAGAATAGAAAACCCCAGGGGCCTATCCCAGGCAGGCTCCCTCTCCATCGCCTGCAGCCGTGGCCCAGGTCACCAAGCCCTCCCCACCGAGCCCCGCTGGCCTGCCTTTGGGCTGAGGGCAGCCCAGCCTGGGAGCAAGGAGGAGCTGTCGTCCTTACAGAGGCACTCCTGGCTGAGCACAGGATGCTCTCATCATAACACAGTATGGAGGTGTGGCCTGTGTACAGCGGTGCGTCCACAACAGTTAAAATATTGAGACCCTTCCATGAACAGCCACTGCCCCTTGGCATCCTCCCAATCCCCCCGGCCAGCCCCGCCCCGTGTCCCATCCTTCGCTGGTAAAGGGGATCTGCACAGGGCAGCAACATGGTCCCCACGATTATTCTGGATTTTGTGATGTCTATGGTATTTGTCAGCTTTTTAAATTTTCTATTTTGCTATAATCTATTATCTTATTCTAAATAAGTGTCCACTCTTGTTTTGTATTCTTTTTTGAGATGGTCAGCCAGGAGTGGCAGCAAGAGGAGGCAGAGAAGAGGCTCAGGAAACACAGTTCATTGTACTCAGAGGTCCTAGAGACCGGAGGCCCATGGGGAAGCACCAGGGCGTTGGGAGGAGGAGACAGGAGCGAGGGAGCACTTGCACCAGGGTCTTCACCGGGCTTTCTGTGGGAAAGGCAAGGCAGGCCAGGGTGAGCGGCTTGGGACTGGCTAGCTTGGATAATTCTGCCAGGCTTTGGCTATGGGGGCTCTCCCTGGTTGTCTCTTCCCAGGGGGTGGGAGAGCAGAGGTGTGGTTCTGCGCTGCCTAGTTTGCATGTCAAAGGTGTGCTCTCCAGGAATTGGCTAGCCCAGGAGGGGCGGTCTCTCCACAGCCAGAAAGGTTTTCTAAGATGGCAGAATTTCATAATATACAGAAAATGAAATAAATTGATCTATAGATATAGATTCAACGTTATACATAATTTTGCATTCATAACTATGTACTCTTTTTCTCACAGAGGTCCTGGAGCCCTACAAAGCCTGGATGCCTTCCCACCTTGGTCAATGTTGGCCACAGGAGTGTGGATGATGGAGCAGTTCACACACCCCAGAGGCAAAACAGCCCCCCCACTCCCTGCCTCCACTCTGTGAACCCTGCTCATCATGGGTTCTGGGCTGAATTGTGTCCCCCAGAGATATGTTGAAGTCCTGATCCCCAGCACCTCAGAATAGGACCTTATCTGGAAATGCCAGTGGTTGAGATGAGTCATACGGCAATACGGTGACCCTTATCCAATATGACTGGTGTCCTTGGAAGAAGAGAAAGAGACACAGACGCACAGAGGAGAAGACAGCCGTGTGAGGAGGGAGGCAGAGGCTGAAGCACTGGGGCCACCAGCAGAGGAAGGCCAAGGACAGCCAGCAAACGCCAGGACCAGGAGAAAAGCATGGAACAGACTCTCGCCTAGGGCTTCAGAGACAGCATGGCCCAGCCAACACCTGATTTTGGACTTCTGGCTTCCAGAACCAGGAGAGAATAAACTTCTGTGTTTAAGCCAGCCAGTCTGTGGTACTTTGTTACAGAAGCCCTGGGAAACTAAGACCCTCCTATAGGAAGCCACTTCCTAGACCATATTAGCTGAGACCTTGTCTCCCCAGCTCCTGGAGAAATGGTGCCAGCACAGATGACAAAACAGGCAGAACAAAAGGGAGATGACAGACAGAACTAGGGCAGTGGGTTTGGGGAAGACACAAGGGGCTGGACCAGCTGTTTAGGCCCCCAGCTCAGAACACCAGATGCTAGGGGTCAGCCAGCAGGTTTGACTGCAGCAGGAAAGTCAGGCCCTAAAAGTAGCCCCTAGTGCTCAGGGAGGTGCTGAGTCCCCACTCTGGCCCGGGCTCCAAGGGGACTCTGGGCCAAGCCCCAAGATCAAGCTGTTCCCCTTGGGAACTGGAGCCTCCTTTGTCCCCAGAGGTTGAATCATCTAAGCGTGGGGAGCACAGCGACCCAGGCAGCTGGAGACCAGGTAGAAGCCCACAGCCCAGCTCATTCGGAGCCTGGAGCCCAGGGAACCTTTGCACGGAGCAGCAGGGCCATCAAGTCAGCACTAGCCAGGGCGCCATATGGCTGACCCTTCTTCTCGCAGCTCTCCCGGAAGCTGGGCTGAACATAAATTGAGGTCTGTGAACAAAGAAAGATGCCAGCTACATGAGACGGGAAGGGACTTTAGCGCGTGACACCAGAGTGCTCACGGCAGGGCAGGGTTATCACTCCTCACCAGCAGGGCCTGCCCAAAGCCCGGCTGTCCTCATGATGAAAGTGAAAGAGATCAACTCAATTATCTCAAAGGCCTTTTCCGCCTCAATTTTCGCTAACTACGGGCACCCCACACCCTGCGAGGGGCCTTGCCTTCTGCTCCCTGCTGGTTTCCCAGCCCTTCATCCACGTGCTGCAGACCTCCCATCCCCAAACCCATCATTAAAACCCACCATGCCCCTGCCCCATCCCTGGATCTGCTCTGCCGCAGAAATTCTGCACCAGCCAGAAATCCAGTAAACTAATCGGGTCATGAAAGGCGGGTACAGATAACCCGCCCTCTAATATTTTACAATTAAAAAGGAAACAGCCTGCGGAGAACAGGGGCCATGGCTACTTTCACTCACCGTTGAATCACTAGCACTAACCACAGATGTGACACGCTGCAGTTGCCCCAAAAATATTAGTTGAATGAATGAACGAATGGAAATCCTAGTCAATAAACAAAATGCACAAGGCTGGGATGGAGAGGCACAGAGAACTTCGTGGGACCCTTCAATTCAAACTTTCAAACACACAGTCTGCTCGGTCCCCAAACCTTGAGATGAACATCAAGCCCGTTAATGCTCCAGTCAGCTCCTTCATATCCTAAGGGGGCCCATTGCCTCAGAGACAGAAGGATGCTCACCTAGTGCCCGAAATCAACCCAAAACAAGTGCTAAGACCTGCACGGCCGCATGCATTGCATGTTTCCTCCACTGTCTGGGGCTAAAGAGGAAACAATGGAAAGGAAAGGGGCAGGAAGGGAGACTTGTTAAAAGGAGAAATCAAAGAGGAACGAGCCATCAGCTTGTGTTTAGCAATAAGGAGGATAATCACAAAGGAAATTAAAAGCGAGTTTCCTTGAAGGAGAAGGAGGGGAAAAAACCCTGTAATTGATTCCCTCTGCTCTGCAGTCACAGCACCTGCCCTCCATCTGCACCCCCAGGAGGAGTGGCCAGAGGTCGGGGACTGAGCTACCAAAGCTCTTCCAGGCAGTCTTGAAATGCAAACACACACATACACGCGTGCACGCACACACACGGGGCCCATCCACGCGTGATTTGAAATGCACAAAGTTTCAATACTTAGAGGCCAATGCTAGGACCCATCCTCCCATCCTTCCTCTTGCACTAAACCTTCAGCCCCCTGGAAGGAGAATTTGCAGGCCAGGTGTGGTGACTAGCCAGTCTGTCATGATCAGCTGTAAAGTGTGGAGCAAATAATTTGTTCCCAAAAATAAGATGTCAAAGTCTGCAAATGGTTTATTTAATTGTATAAATTGGAGAGGATTCAAGGTTATACCTGTAGTGTCGTCACTCTTGATCCCAGGTACTCCCTTCCACTTTCTGGTAGGACAGGCAGGGGTGGGGTTGGCAGCCTGGACACCGAGAGTGTGCTTTACTCACAGGGCTGAGCAGCCAGCCCTCCTTGATGGTCCCAGCCACAGGTTTACAGCAGACAAATGTCGATAGTCTCTGATCTAGAATGTGGGCCCCAAAAGGCAGACAGAGCTTGAAGACATGTCTCTGAGATGGGGTTTGGCCCATCAGCAACTGGCAACATTGATTGAGTACCTGGGGCCTCGTGCTGGTGGAATCAGGTGGTCCAAATGTGAGAGATGAAGTCAGAATCAGAGGGAGACACAGGCGGAGGGGAGAGGCTGCCTGGGTTCCCAGTGGCTACAGGTCTTTGTGAAGCCATCCTGTCCTTGTGTTCTCTGACCCACGCCCTCTGCTCTCTCAGTTAACTCACTTTTTGCTTAAGCCAGTTTGAGTAGAATCCTGTTACTTGCAAACAAAAAGGCTTTGGCCAAGGCCCATTTCTCAGTTTACCAGCTGCAGGCTGGTAACGGATGCGAGGGTCTGAGGGGGTAGGGAGAACTCATGGGGCCTGCTGGGCTGCGCAGCGTCTTTCCAGCTGTGGAAGAGGACCCCAGGGGCCAACCCATCTCTTGTTCCAGCTAGTGTTTGGTTTGAGCAAAAGTTCTCATGGCTTTACTTTACTCTTCCTTCTTTCAGCACAAGGCATTGGCAGGAAGTAGGAACTGCATGGTTTCTAACTGTTCCCACTCACTCATTCTACTTTAATAAACAGGGAAATTCCAACTGCTTATTATCTTAAGCCGAGTCAACCAAGGAGAGGCTCAAGCTAAGGTTCAATAGGAGGGCCGCCATGTTGCACATCTCAAGGTGGTGCTGTCCTGTGTGATGATGTGTGAAGGGTGCCCCCACTAGGCCCTTGCCAAAGGGCAGGGGGAGGAAATTAGTAGACTTTGCAAGCAAACATTCAGGGCCAACAGAAGTTCCCATCATGAGATCCAGACACAGAGACCGAGGAAGAGCAAAGGCTCATTTCTGAGATGAAAGCCCACACCATGGAGCTCCCCGCTGGGTGCCATGCGGGCCCCAACATGCCTGCAAAGTGGACCCTGTGGGCATTTCAGAGTCTGAGGGCTTTCCATGCAAGAGGGAACTTTTAGGACCTGCTAATCAAATACTCATTTCACAGAACACGAGACTGTTCCCAGGCCCCAAGAGGGAAGGACATGTCTAAGGCCACTCAGTGAGTAACTTGTCTTCTGACCTCTCCCTTGGGATAATGTCTCCTGAAAAGCCAGCTGGATCCTTCATTAGGTCACTGACCCAAGTGTCCAAAGACTCAAGTCCTTTCTTCCAAAGGGTTGCAGGGCATTTTCAGCCCCTTCCCCCATTCCCTCAGCTTCAGGAAGCTGTGGCATGATGCCGGAGCCTGGTCTAGAACTCAGCAGCCAGACTGTCCCATCCAGGGCATTGTGGGACAATAGAAAGAGCACTAGAGTTGGTGTCCAAAAGCTGTCTTTGACTTTGTCTGGCCTCAAGGACATCACTTAACCTCTGGTTCTCAGTCTCCTAATCTGTACAGTGGGATGATACCTCCTGTCCTGCTGGTTCTCAGGCTGTGAGGATTAAATAGGATGGAGTCTGAGACCAGGACAGCCACACAGGTGTCGGAGGTGAGTGATTATTCCCACTCCCCCAGCAGAGCCTTCAGCCTCGCCTGTCTGATGAGGCATTCCTGGTGCCACTCTGGTCTCTTATGGAATTCACCTACAACGGTGACCTTGCTGCAGTACCTGGCACAGACCCTGTACCCCAACACTCAGAACACCCCCATCTTGTTTTTATGGGAAAAGGGAGATCAGGAGCCATTTTAACCGAGGCTGCCATGCTGCCAGGGCCCACAGAGCATGTCCCTGGCACCTCCAGGCTATTATCAAGATTTCGAAAAGTCTGATGGAAGATACTTCCCAAGGTAAATTCAAGGGCCAATTTTCTTTGCTTTGGACCAGAATGTTCTTTCAGCGTGCAGTAGTAACACCCATTACCTCGTGTCAGCCAGCAGCTCTGCTTGGTAGTACAGATGCTTCTGATTAATGTAAATGTGCACCCTAATTAACCGTTAGGTGATAAACGAGGTTTGTTTGAAAGGAAGACGATCCCCAGCAATTCCACTTTTAGGTATTGCTACTAAGAATTCTGAATACATGCAACAATTCATGGACAGGACTTTCTATTGATACACTGTCGCCAAACATTTTTTAAAAATCCAACAATTAGTTAAAGTTTTGGTGCATTCAAATGATGGATTATATGCAGTCACTAAAAATCACCTTGTAGAATACTTAATAACACTGAGATATTATTTGCCTTTTGTTGAGCAGAGCAAAAGAGCTTACAAAACAGCACATGTAGTGTGATTCCAATTTTGTACATTAAGAAGAAATATTTTAAAAACCAATGTTAAAAAGTTACTCCAGAGAATGAGATCGAAAGTGACTCTTACTTATTGTTTTCTGTACTTTTCAAGTTTTCTACAAACGCTATGTATGATTTTTATAATTGAGAGGAAAAGGTAGTAAATGTCACTTTGGGTATCTCTGCAAGAAAAAGTCTCTAAAAGGGTCTTGAAAGTTGAGAGTTCAAGGAGCCCCCAAAAGCAAGCCCTCCTCCCCGACTTGTAACATAACGACAGTTGGTTTTCAAAGCTCTCCTGCCCCCATTTGTCAAGACTTCAAGCCGACACACCAAGTGTTGGTGAGGATGTGGATTCGTGGTATCTCTTGCACATTGAAGTGGGAGTGTAAATTGGTACAACGGCTTTGTGAAACGTTTTGACTTTATCTTCTAAAGTGAACATTCACATACCCAAAACTCAACAGCGAACACCTGTTCGTCAGTAGACATTGCAAGAATGATCATAGCAGCATCATTCACAACAGCAAAGGCCTGGAAACTCCAATTGTTGTTCATCAACAGGAGAATGAATAGGCAACCTGTGGAGTGTTTCCACAAGGTCCAGTAGCCAAATCAAATTAATTGGCGTTTTAGTTCGAGAAGATGAAAAAGTTCTGGAGGCAGATGGTGGTGATGGTTGCACGACACTATGAATGTACTTAAATGCCACTGAATTGTACACTTAAAAATGGTTAAAAATTTTACATTAATATATTTTACTACATAAAAAACAAATTAATTACAGTGAATTTGATAATACGAACGTAACTTAGTCACGATAATAGTAAGCAAAGAAAAAAAATTTTCCAAAGATGACGTATAGCATGATGTCATCTTTATAAAGTTAAGACAACTACAATTAAAAATACGCTTTTTGAGGGGCTGGCCCTGTGGCCAAGTGGTTAAGTTCGCACGCTCCGCTGCAGGTGGCCCAGTGTTTCGTTGGTTCGAGTCCTGGGCGCGGACATGGCACTGCTCATCAAACCACGCTGAGGCAGCGTCCCACATGCCACAACTAGAAGGACCCACAACGAAGAATATACAACTATGTACCGCGGGGCTTTGGGGAGAAAAAGGAAAAAATAAAATCTTTAAAAAAAAAATACTCTTTTTGAGAAAACAAGTAAATACAAGAATAAGGAAAGAAGAGAATGAAGAACACATGTTCAGCGTGACAGTCACGTGGATTGGGGAAGAGTCGCCTGATAGCTTGTCGTGGGCTGTGATTAATGAAAGGACAGAGGGAAGAAAGGAGAGAGGGGCTCATGCATGTGCCGAAGAGGAGAGTATGTCAGGAAGCAAGGATTTTGATTAATCCAATTCCAGTCACCTGGGGTCCTTTAAAAAATGCTAAACTGAACAATATACTTTTAGCAATACATAGACAAGTGAAAACCATTTATAAATAGTAAACAGATGATTAAGGCAATGTTTAGGTGGGTGCTCTGGAGTGAGGAGGGGAACGTTTGGAGTGCTCCAGATCCTGGCCTTCAATTTCTTAAACTCAGTTGTGGATACACAATTGTTCATTTTATTATTATTCCTGAAGCATAAACATACTTTATATGTGCTCTTTTGTATGTATGATTTATTTCTCAATTAAAGAGTAAAAACAGAAGAAAGGGGCATAAATTAATTAAATAGAATGCAAAGAAACAATAGAGAGAACTTTTAGTGTTCTCTAAAAACAAATAATCAAAGCTCTGGCAAGACCAATCAAAAAAGAAATAGAGAAGGCACATATATTTAGAATGAAAAAGTGGATATTACTATAGATACGGTAGAGATTTTTAAACTCTTAAGAGAATACTATGACCAAGGCGATGCCAATAAACTTTAAAATGACAAAATAAGTAATGCTCTAGGAAAATGTGTAACAGGATATTAAAATGGAACTTTCTCCATCTCAGCTTCAGCTGAGGCACCAGAGACCGAGAACCGGACACAGTTGCTCAATGTTCCCGCGTTCCTAAACCAGACGCCAGGCCGCCTCGCCTCCACAGGGTTAGCTAGGGTTTTGTGAAGCCAGTTCTGCCCACGCTGGCCTTCACCCAGGTCCAGCTGCTAAAGGGGTACAAACTGGAGAGGCCTGGAAGAGAGGAGAAGGGCTGTGGAGCTGGGCGTGGAGGCAGGTGCTTCCCCTTCACCTCAAACCAAGTGAGAGGGCCTTGAGGAGGACCACTCAGAGGGCTTGAGGGGGCCCCAGGACCAGGGGTCGTAAAGTCTTACATGTACCTGAACAACCTAAAGGCAAGTCACAGAGCTGCCTACAGCTGAGTGGAGAGTAAGGAGAAGGGGCTGGCTTAGGGGTGGCATCCTACTGACAGTGAGCAAGGAAGCACACATTTGCCAGAGGGAAGGGACAAGGGGAAAGGAGGCGGCCCTCTGGGGACGGGACCAAACAGTGGGGGTCTGCCGGGGAAGACCAGATGGCCAGCTGGTCAAGATGTCACCATGCCATAGGCATTGCAGCTGGAGGTCCCACTGGAGGGGCTGGGGCTCAGAGAAATCCATGAAATGCCAAGAGAGAGAGCCAGCTTTAGACTTCTGCCAGCCTAGCACCAACCCCCTCATAAATGCACCTACCTTCTAAGACTGTGTCCTTTCCCTGCATCCCTGCCCAAGACAGTCCTGCAGATGGAACGTGGTGATCTATCTACCTATCTATTTATCTATCATCTATCTATCTATCTATCTATCCTGGACAAGTCATACTTATGCCGGAAATGCAAGGAAGATTTAACTTCAGAAAAATGACTAACGTAATTCACTATATTAGTACATAAAATGAAGAAAAATACACGAAAAAAATTTTGATAAAATTCAGACCTATATTCATTTTAATTCAAAGCTTCATGTTAAACAAAAAAATGCAAGCATTAGAGATTGTGTGGGACTTTCCTTGACTTCATAAAGGGCATCTTTGAAAAATATGCAGCAAATGTTGTACTCAGTGGTGAAACATCAGATATATTTTCTTTAAAATGACAAATCATGTTATCTAGAATTAAATCTAAAAAAATACTAAAGATCTATAAGGAGAAAAATTTAAAACTGTATTGAAGGGCATAAAAAGTCTTAAATAACAGAGTGATAAAGCACGTCCATAGGTGGGAGGTCTCTATATCTTAAAATCAGTGATTCTCCCCAAATTATGTCTATAAATTCAATGCCATTCCACCAAAATCCCAAAGGATTTTTTCATAGAACTTGATAAGATGATCTTAAAATTAATGTGGAAGGAAAGAGGGCCAAGAATGGCCAAGGCGATTTTGAAATAAAAGAACCAAAAGTGGGGAACTTTTCTTGCCAAATATAAGGAATTATTATAACACTATTGTAATTAAAACAGTGTGATATTGGTGCAGGAATAGATAAACAAACCACAGAATAGAATATTCCCAGAAATAAATCCAAAAACAGCTAATTTGTAACAGAGGTGGAATTACAAATCAATGTAATAAATTATTCTATAAATAATGAATATAAATAATGAATGAGGAAGTCAATTATTCTATAAAGGGTACTGGAAAATTTGACCATTTTTTTAAAAAGTAAAATTAGGGCTCCTCCTCACATTGTATACACACATACACACAATCCAAGGAGATTAAAGATCTAAATGTGACCAAAAAATAAAATTTTTAGAAAAAGAAATATAGAAGAATATTTTCATAACATCAGTATAGGAAAAAATTTTAATCAAGGTACATTAACTACTGGGGGCTGGCCCCATGGCATAGTGGTTAAGCTCAGCACGCTCAGGTCGGCAGTACCGGTTCACAGGTTCAAATGCTGGGTGTGGACCTACACACTGGTCAGCCATGCTGTGGCAGTGGCCCACATACAAAATAGAGGAAGACTGGCACAGCTGTGAGCTCAGGGCCAATCTTCCTCAAAAGAAGAGGGGGCCAGCCCTGTGGCCAAGTGGTCAAGTTCACGTGCTCTGCTTCGGAGGCCCAGGGTTTTGCCAGTTCGGATCCTGGGCACTGACATAGCACCACTCATCGGGCCATGCTGAGGCGGCATCCCACACAGCACAACTAGAAGGACCTACAACTAGAAGATACAGCTATGTACTGGGGGGCTTTGGGGAGAAGAAGAAAAAGATTGGCAACAGTTGTTAGCTCAGGTGCCAATCTTTAAAAAAAAAGGAAGATTGGCAACAGATGTTAACTCAAGGATACTTCCTCAGCAAAAAAGAGAAAAAATTAACTACAAACTATAAAGAGAAATTCTGAAATGTTGGAATACATTGAAATTTAAAACTTCTGTCTGACAAAGACTTTTGCAAATGAGATAGAACAAGTCACAGATTGAGAAAAGATATTTTAACAAACAAAGGATTAGTTTCCAGGAAATATAAAGAACGCCAACAAATCAGTAAGAAAAAACAAAAACCCAACAGAGTTGGGCAAAGCATCCGAACAGGCAATTCACGGAAGAAGAGAACAGGGTTGTGAGCAACCACCCAGAAATAGACTCACCGTCGCTGGTGATCAGGGAAACACATGGCAACAGCAGAGACTTGTTCTCACGCTGATCAGATGGGCAAAATCTTGCAAGTCTGATAAGCAGCTGGAGAAAGGGAACCCCTCTGCAAGTTGACAGGAGAATGTGTTGGTACAATCCCTGTGAGGAGGACTTTGAGAACATCAAGTAGATTGGAAGAGGGTCAAACCTCACAATTCAGCAAAACAGTTCTACTCTAAACAGAGTCTCAGGTGCACAGGGAGATGAGTACAAAGATGTTCATTGCAGTCCTGTCTGTAATAGTGAGAAAGTGGAGATAACAATCATTAGGTGAATGGAGATCTAAAAATGTGGTTCACTCGTAAGTAGAAGATAAAAACAACCGACAGAAATCACATAGCGACAGGAGATTGGACTGGTGGTTAGCAGAGGGGAAGGTGGAAGGTAGGGGGGTGAAAGGGGGTGATTAGGCACATGTGTGTGGTGATGGATGGTAATTACTCTTTGGGTGGTGAACATGATGTAATCTATACAGAAATCAAAATATGATGTACACCTGAAACTTATATAATGTTATAAACCAATGTTACTGCAATATAAATTATTTTTAATGTGATTTATTCACCCAAAGGAATATCAAAAGCAGTTAAAATGACCCAGATGTATACCTAGTACCTCTCACATTGGCTCACTCCGCTTTACAGACTGCATCTCCTCAATGTCTGTGGGATCTCTTTGTTCCTTTCCACCTGCCCTGACAATCCTGCACCATCGTTTTTGTCTGGATGATGCAAGCGACACCTCAATGGCCTCTCTGCTGCACACCGGCCCCCGGGAGCCATCCAGCAGCCACGGGCATCTTTCTAAGATGCACATCTGACCTTGTCACTTGCCTGCTTTAACCCCTCCAATGACTGTGGCCTACAGGACAAAGCCCAAATGCCTCAGCAGAACCCACAAAAGCCTTGGCTTTCTCCCCACCAGCCCTTTCAGTCTAGCCTCACAGGTTGCTCATGGTTCGCCAGACATGCCAGCTGTTCAGCCACAGGGACTTGATCGCGTGTCTTGCTCCCTCTGCCTGAAGCGAGCTTTCCTTTACTCAGCCTCTTCCCAACCACACCGACCCACCAGGCAAAGTGGATCAGCCTGCGAGTGTCCATACTCAAAGCTCAACTCAGGAAACTCTGTGAAGAGTTTGCCAAGTGGCCCACACATGCCCACAGTCCCCTCTCCTCACTCTGCTTTCTCCTGCGATCCCTCTGGCCACACTTCAAGGCACATGACCAGGTCCTCTTCTCTGTGGGAACCAGGCAAGTCACTTCCCACTCAGAGCTGAAGCCCGCCCCTGAGCAACAGCGCGATCACTCCTCCCGGCTTTTCATGCAGGCGAGCGCATGGAAGAGCTCTGCACCAGGGTGAGAGGCCGGTTCTCTCACCAAGCTGCTCCTTCCCAGCCTTGTCAAATGACATCACTTTCCACTGCTGTTTCCCTACCTCCTCCCTCCACCTCCCTGAGTCGAGTGCACAGTCTGGGACCAGCGCTGAAGACTCGCCAAGTGAGCCCAAAAAGCCAGGCACTCCGGACAGGTGGGGCTCATTGTGGGAGAGAACCCCAGCCAGCCCCTACCCAGGAGGAGCCCCCTGGGCAGATGCTCAGAGCCAAACTCCTGTGTCCTCTACTTTCCTGCCCACATGGCTCAGAGAATCAGCCAAGAGGCAGAGAAGGAGCCCGAGTTCCCAAGGAAGGAGGACAACCAGGCGAGCAAGGCTGGGCACAGCCAGGGAGGAAGGAACAGTGTCAAATGCTCCGAATGTTCTCATGGGATGCGTCTGTCTGAAAGACAGCACAGGGCCCAGGCTTGTGGACGATGAATCAGAAGTACTGTCGTCACCCCTGATCCCCGCCAAGTGACATCAGGGCTGCAGCCTTGTAAAAGATTTTTAACAATCTTTATGACGACCCTTCCTTTCTGTCAGGTTGACCCTGTTAAGTGGAAGTCCTTCTGCCTGGCAGGCACCCTGACAGGTCTGGGCGTGCGCCCCTGCAGGCTGGAGCGGCTGGGTGCTGGGCCGCTCTGCAAAATCGAGGGAAAGAATTTGGAATCCTGGGGAGGGAGGGGGAGAGCAGAAAAGGAAAGGAGACGGAAAAACCAGTAAGTAGGGAAAGGTTGGGCAGTTGGGGGGGAGGAGGCAAGGCAGAATTTTCAAATAAGAGAGACCACTGCATGATTCTAGTTCATGTGCTGGGTAGTGCCCAGGGGGGTCCCTCCCTGGGTGGGTGGAGAGTCTGCCCCGTTCACGGGTCTTCACGTGCGTGGATCTCCTGGGTGTGGAGATGGAGCAATGGGTCACGTGGGGTGAAAGAGAGAGGGTTCCTGGATCTGCACCTGGAGTGATGGGGTCCCTCGGGGGCTGTGGAATTCCTTGAAGACACGGAGGAGGCTTCAGAATGGGGATTCAAGACATCTAATCTAGATCATCAGGCCTTCAGCTGACATCTGGAACACTCGTTAATTGCCCAACATCTGATAAACTCGGAAAAACACTGTTCACCTTTCCGAAGTCCATGCCAGCCCTCTAGCATGTCATCTCTCAAGAGTTTTGAATGGATAAGCGTGCAGATCTACCATGTCACATGGTGTTTAGCACCCCTTCCTTGCACTTGGCCACAGACCACACTCACTCAGAGTTCTAGAGACCACAGAGTTAACCCAGGGAAAGTCCATTTACAGATGGGGCAATGGAGGCCCAGAGAGGGAAAGCAGCTTCCTCAAGACCACACAGCTAACGGGGACAGAGCTAAGACTGACTTTTCTGCCCCCGGGTGTGGGCTTTTTCCCCAGAGCGCTGCAGCTGCTTGTGAGTGAGGCTGGAGCCAATTTGGGTTTGAGGGCAATTCATTAAAACATGTCCTGGGAGTCAGAACAGGAGACAAGGAGGCCTTGTTTTCTAAGTGAATCTCCCAGGGCCAGCAGCTCCGAGCAAACACATTCCTGAATCTTTGCCACCAAATTTAAAACCAGAGTAGAAAAGTTATAAATGGGCTTTTTCTGTCTACAGATAAGAGAACCTCAGGATGTTAGGTCTGAGAGAGCTGCACTAGCGAGGTGTTTCCTGGCCCCGACTCCTGCAACCCAGGAATCTGAATGCTCCACCACGCACCTCTAGAGTCCGCGGGCAGAGACGAGATGCATCTTCATTAGCGACTCCAGGAAACATGCAAATATTTTAAAATCATTTTTACTCCTTTTATCAGAGAAAAAAACGCATTAAATGAATTACATTAAACGTTTTGCAAAATTCTAATTTATTTAAGTCATCAAGAATCCATTTCTTCGGGGAATGGCCAAATGCTGATAAGCATTGAAGTTGGGTTCTGGCTACACGTGGGGGTTCATATACGATTCTCTCTCCTCTTATGCATGTTTTTAAAATTCCATAATAAAAAAGTTAAAACTATACGTTTTTTTAAAAAAAAAAGCCTGCTTCTTAAGTGTGTCAGGAATATGGACTTCCATTATAAACATTTTGCCTGTTGAAAAATGCTTTTTAAAAAAAGCCAAATTGCTGTTAACAAGGCCCAGTCTATAGACCTGGGCTTGTAGCAAAGCTCTCATTTTAAAGACAAAATTAAAAGTGCTTCATTTAAAGTGGAAATTGAGCCAATGCAGTTGGGGGCGCTGTGCACCCCCATAAGTTGAGGCAGCAACTACATCTCATTACTCTTTGTCACAATCACTTTACACTGGTATGTGCACATATACATACACACACACAAAACTCTGGCAGTGTGTTGATGGATCCTGTGTTGATCACTCACACTTCAAGGCTCTCTGCCTCCCCAGCAGAAGCAGGTGCCCCACAGCACTGCCTCCATCCCTCTAAACTTCACCTGCCACACTATTGTAGGACTCCTTACTACTCTGAGCTCCTTGAAGGTAGGACGAGGCTAGCCCCTCTCTGGGTCCTGGGCTGGCACCCTGCCCCACACAGAGTGGGCGCTCAATAAATAAATGTTAGATGATTTAGGGGCCGGCCCCGTGGCTGAGTGGTTAAGCTCGCACGCTCCACTTTGGCCGCCCAGGGTTTCATGGCTTCGGATCCTGGAAGCGGACCTAGCACCGCTCATCAGGCCATGCTGAGGTGCCTGCCGTCTCACATACCACAACCAAAGGCACTCGCAACTAGAATATACAACTATGTACTGGGGGGCTTTGGGGAGAAGAAGAAGAAGGAAAGAAAAAAAGGAAGATTAGCAACCAATGTTAGCTCAGGTGCCAATCTTTAAATAAATAAATAAACAAACAAATAAACGTTAGATGGTTTGAAAGTCAAACTGCATAGCATTCTGGGCTTGGAGTAGAGTAAGGAGAAAGACAGAAGAGAAGAGAAGTGACCTGGGAGATGGAGCAAAGTCTGTGCTCCTCAGCCCAGCTGCACTGCTTGTGGTCTGGGGGGCCTCAGTCTCTCCATCCACAAAATGGGAATAATAAACTTTACTTTGCTGAATTGTGGTCAGGACAAAAGGTGATAGATGAGCAGTGCCTGGCACAGACTGGGTCCTAAACAAAAGGCTGCTATGACCAAAATGATGACACTGGGATGAAGATGACATCATATGCAGAGCTGGGGCAAAGGTGAGTGTTCCAGGCAGGAGCAATGAAGGGTTACCAGGCTGACATTAGTCACAAACCCAAAGTTCAAGATCTTTTTAGAAGTCAGGGAGGAGAGAGAATCCACAGGTGTTTAGTGCTTTTCTGTATGCCATGACTGTAATTAGTCCTCGGGCCTACCTGTGAAGTGGGTGGGTTGGTGTCCACAGGAGCGAAGGAGGCAGCTCTGACAGGGACAGGTGCAGCGGCTCCCCACGTGCTCAGGGGCGGGGCTGGGGGAATTTCTGGCATCTGGGGCAGGAAGCGTTTCTGGGTTCCTGGCACGCTCCCTATTCTCTTTAAATCAAGTCAAGCCCTGGAAGCTGCTCAGAGCTCGCCCTCTTTGGGGCCCAGCCCCTGGGACTTTGTTTAACAACAAACACGGTTCCCTTCCAGGATAGACTAGTTTAAGTTGACCTGGGCAGGGCTCTTGCTCAGGAGGTGACAGAGCCTCCCTTTGCCCTCCCCGCTGTGCAGTTAGAGGACACGATCCTCTCCCTTCTCCAGGCCGTGTAACCCTGCTCACCTTGGGTTCAGCTCTGAGAACTTGACCCTCAGAGGCCCCTCCTCCCCTTGGAACACGGAGTGAAGAGCTTTAAGGGGCTCAGAGGACGGAGTGGGGCCTTGTCTAGGCACCCTGAGGCAAGAGAAAGGGCAAACCTGGGTGGACATTCCAGCGTCCTACTCACCAGCAATGTGACAGGTGGTCGAGTGACTTCGCCCTGCTGTGCCTCGGTTTCCTGCAAAATGGGGATAATGGTGCCGCCTCAAAGGTTACTGTGAGAGTTTAGGACAACAATGTGTAGAAAATGCCAGGCCCAGAGCAGGTGCTCAGTAAATGCCAGTTTCCTATTCTGTCACCCCAGAGCATCTCACACGTCCATCCCTGTGGCCTCGGCCATTTCTGCGCACACCACTATGAGCGTCCTCTTTTTCTATGCATTGATTCACTTTTAAGACTCGATCTCATTTCTACAGAGAGAATACCAGCAGCATGTGGAAAGCATTTCTCCCTTTGTTTAATCACTATTTACTGAGTGTCCATCATGTTCCAAGTACTGTTCTGGGTGTGCTGGCGATACAGGAGTGGACTAACCTGGCCCTCACAGAGAGTACGTTCCTGTGGGGGAGACAGAGAGACCAAACAGAGATAGAGTATGACATTGGGTAACACTGCACACTGTCAAGAGAAAGAAGCCAAGGCACAGGGCTGGACCAGAGAGACGAGGGGCAGGATGCCTGATTCATTTAATGGGGCCAGCAGAGCTGGACTCGCCCAAAGCTAATCAAGCTTAAGCTCAGAGCTCTCTGTGTGTTCAGGATCCTTCTTGTGCCCATTCTCAATCCTTCCCTACCAAAATTTGTATCCCCAATCATGGATTCTTTTTCCTAAAGAGCACTCTAAAATTAGATAATCTTCAGACCCCACAAAGTCTGGTTCTGCACCCGCTGGCAGCAATGGCCTCTCCGAGAAGCTGACAGTTGAGCATAGACCTGAAGAAAGAGAAAGTCACAATTAAAATGAGCAAAACAAAATTCTTGGCCCTGCGGAAGCCGGTGATTCTAAAAAGGCCCCAGTTCACCTGCTTTGCGGAGTTGAAAGGCTGCACGTGAAATTACATCTCAGGCCAGGTCTCCAAACAAGTTGAGCCTGAAAGTTTCTATGTCTCCCCAGAACCACCCCCCCCCCCCCCGCCCCCGAGGTTGCTGGCCTAAGGCAGGCCTGAGAAGCGGGGCAGAGGGGCTGGGAGGGCCTGGGAGGAGAGGAGGCATTGGCAGGCCTTGGGTCTCCAGGATCGGCAGGGAGTGGAGAGCAGCAGAAGGAAGGAACCCAGACAGACAATACCAAGTGCTGATGGGGATGTGGAGCCACTGGACCCCTCCCGCACTGCTGGTGGGAGTGCAGAGCTGTCCAGCCACTTTGGAAATCAGTTTGGCAGTTTCTTACAAAGGTAAACACATCCTTAACACATGACTCAGCAATACCCTCCCTGCTGTTTACCTAGAGAAATGAAAACTTATGTTCACACAAAAACCAGTACATGGATATTCACAGGCACTTTATTCACAATAGCCAAAAACTGGAAAAAAGCCAAAAGAGCCCAAACGTCCCGGCACAGGTGAATGGATGAACGAATTGTGGTCTAGCCATGCGACGGAGTACTCCTCAGTATGACAAAGGCACAGACAACTGCTACACCCAACAATATGGATGAATCTCACAGACACCGTGCTGAGTGGAGGCAGCCAGATGCAAGGGAGCTGATCTGTAGGATCCCACCGTACGACATTCCAGCCATAGGAACAGAAAGCAGATCGCTGTGAAGGGGCGCGAGAGGACGCTCTGGGGAGGCTGAACTGAGCCTTGATGGTGATGCATACGTTTGTCAAAACTCATATCTTGTCAAAACGTTGTCCACTGGAAAGACCGTGCTTGAGCTCAATCATCCACCCTCTTCACTTCACATATGGTGAAACTGAGGCCAGAGAGGGGAGTGACCTTCCCAAGGCCACGCAGTGAGTGGGGCCATTAAGCTGAGTGGCTAATTGAAGTCCGCAGAGCACCCCCCGACCTCCTCTTACTAGTGCTCGCTGTGACTTGTGAGGCAGCAGCACTGTCATTACGCCCGGGTTACAGGTGAGCACACTGAGGCGCAGAATGGTTGGCAGACTCACCTGAGGTCACACAGCCAACTTCTCCGTGACCTTCCCTGCCTGTGCAGCGCTGGCAGGCAGGAATGCAAACCCAGGTCCTCTGCTCTGAAAGCCCACTCTTCCCTCTTCCCCACACATCGTCCTCCTTGCAGAGGAGCTGAGCTGGAGCCCTTGCCCTGAAGGCCCAGGGCCCAGAGTCCCATCCTGGGGCAGGCAGAGCCCGCAGTAATGAGAGGAGAGCAGGAGAGCGTGGAGCGCTGTGAGCTTTCCATGGGCAGAGCAGGCCCAGTGGTGCAAGGGAGCAGGCGGGGAGGCAGCCTGGCTTTGCTCAGAAAGATCTGGTTTCCCCTGGATGCTTTTTCCATCGCGTCCTGCCAGGAGAGATTAAGATCACAGAGAGTGACACGAAGCTGCTGGAGGAGATTAGTGGGTTCCAGGGTGTTGGTCTCCCAAGAAAGGCGGTTTGTTTGGGATCTGACTCCATGCAGTGGGATGAAGCCGCGCCAGGTCCCATTGGAGCTGCCGTGAGGAGAGAGAAGGCCCTTTAGGCAGGGAGAGGCAGGGAGGCCAAACCTACCAGGACTGGGGTTCCCAGAATCCTGCGAGGACCGTGGAGGGGGCTCTGGGGTCCCACATAGGCCCGGCTCCAGTGCCTCCTGCTGAGGCCAGGCTCTGTTACAGGCAGCCCCCTGGGTTCACCTTCGCCCTGCAGAGCTGGCCTGGGAGGAACCTGGTTTGTTTGCTCCAGAGCAGGAGGGCTGAGCTCCCAAGAGGAGAGGGGGAAGAAGAGCCAGTTAGCATGGAAGCTGGCAGAACTTTTCATAAGGTAAAATGTATAACATGAAATATTACTGAGGTTATCACTATAAGGAGGACAATGCGGCACCTTCTGGTGACCCAAGAACCTTCAGGAAGGTTTCTACTGCTTGTGTGACTTTGGAGTAGACGACCAAGGAGAAAGACCTAGGCCCTGTGTTTGAGTCAAGTCCAGGGAAGAGAGAAGGGAGCAGCTGAAAGGAAAATGAGCTCCCACAGAGGCAGGAGTCTGGAGCCAAAGTGGGTGGTGACAATTTGCAGGAAGTTGCATCTTAGAGGGCTGTGGGTTCCCAGGGGATGAAATAAGGCTTCAGGCAGTCTCCTTCAGGTTTTCAGGGGCTGGGCACTCTGGCTGCCTCGGAGTTACATGTGCTCACCCCAGACACAGTAGAGGGGTTGGGGAAGACACGGAAATGGATGTGGCGTGTCTCCCGCCCTAAAGGAGCAAGCAATGTAATTCAGCAGAGAAGACAAGCCTGCGGCAAGGTTATGAGAGTAGGAAAGAGCATGTAGGGGGAGACAGAATGACGGAGGAGATGGAGGAAGAGGGAAGGAGAGAGACAGTGCTTTTTTTTTCTAACCTGGAGACAGTAACATAAGGAAGCCCTCTGAAGGAGATAGCATTTAGGCCAAACTGTTGAATCAATAGGAGATGGCCCTGGGGATATGTGGAGAGGGCACTCTCAGTGGGAGAACGCTAAGGCAAGCTGGGGCACAGAGGGACCTGGGTGTCTTCAGAGCTGAGAAGCTGGAGCAAAGGAAGCAGGAAGGGGGAGCCCTGGGTGATCAGTTTGGCCAAAGTGTTGCCCCTCGTCCATGCTGGCCATGCCAGGAGCTTGCTTGAGGCTTGCAGCCTAGAGAAGGAAACATATATTCAATAATCGCACAAATAAATACAATGTTATAAATGATGATAGTGTTACAAAGATACAGTTTAAGGAAGGCACTTTCAGAGCCAATAACAGAGAGCACTAACAGTCTGGGCAGTGACGTCTGGGTCCAGATCTAAATGAGCCACTTGTACTGACCCCTCCTGGCACCACTTCAGAGCCCCTCAGTCTCATTTCTTACCCACGCTGGCCCCACATCACTAGTTCCTCACAAGCTTTGCTCGGTTTTGTGAAGGTACAACCTGCCTGAGTCTCACTTGGGTCCTTATCACGCCCCCCTCCTCTCTCCTCCTGCCCCAGGGAGGCAAGGATGCCTGCAGCAACCCCTCGATGCTCATGTGATGAACTCCCCACAGGTAACCCTGGATCAAAGGGGGATGAATAAACGGTATCCCTTCTTCCCGGCAGGCCGTTCTGAAACTCGTTTCATGAGGCTTTACAGAAGGCCCCGAGACACGGAGCCAAGGCAGCTCCATCTAGCATTCTGTACTGGTTACCCCTTCCCTGCCTCACTCCTGCAGCCTGCACCCTGCTTCCCTGGAGTCCCATTCTTGAAGAAACTCCTCCCATGTAGGCCTCCAACTTGGGCTCTGCTTTAGGGAACCCAGGCTAAGATGCCTCCCCACCAGGATCAACCTGCATTGCCGCCCAGGAAGCAGCTTCCCTGTGACCACAGGCTTGGCTTTCTCTAAAGTGGGGGCTGCCTCAAACTCTCCTCATCTCCAGCAAAATGTGCACAGACAGGGTTTTCAGACCACTGGGCCCCAAGCCCCTAGCCTCTCTGCTCAGCTGCCACAGCCCTGACTTGACCGTGTTCAGACGTCCAGTCTGGTCCCATGCTGAGTTCTGTAAATAGCCAGTCAGCATGTTTACCAAGAATGCACTGACCTTTACTTTCCAACACAGGGACAACATGATACATCACTTACTTGCTGTTTGGAGGTTGCTTGGTCAAAGGCAAAGTGACCGATCCACCAAACCTGTCTGGTGGCCTGTATTTCCACGGGCTGCTCCAATGCCAGCCTGAAGTCCTAGTGCAGAGCACAGGATGCCAGGAGCCTACGCTCCCAGCCAAATTCTGCCATGGGGACTATGTGACCTGAGACAAGTCCTCCGACCCTTTGTCTCTTGCCTGTGAACTGAAGGAGGACAGACATTTTCCAAGGTCCTTTGAGCTCCGACTAGGGGATCACATTCCCTCCAGTGCCCAGAGAAGATCAAGTTCAGGTCTGCCCTGCGGACCACATCCCCAGTTAACATTCTCCCTGTAGATCACTCCTTTATAGAACACACGTGTCTTCAGTACAGGATTTGGGCAGGCATTTATACGGGAGGAAAAAATGTATGTGTATGTCTCCACAATTCAATACAATATTTTTTTAGTGAAACAAAGTACAGGAAAACAATCGAGATACATTCCAAATACAATTAGCCAAAGATCCAAATCAAGTTGTGTTTTGAAAAATATGAAAATAGCGACGAAGTGGATCGTGCCTCTTGGCTGTCGTGGTGCTAAGAGAGGCCAGATTCCTGTGTACAGAGCAATGCTTGTTAATATCCATGTTAATTATGGGGTGACCAGGAAGCAAAGCTTTGAGTGTCTTACAACCTCATATGATCATTTGTTATATACAGAAGCATTTTAATGGATTTTAGTTATCTAGGAAATTGGTTAAGGGAATGGGCTTGGCAAGTAATGATATAATTTTTCTCCTTTAAAAATAATGGAAAGAAAATAAACAAGATGAAAGGAATGGGAAGAGAAGACGTTCCCAGAAGCATTTTCATAGAATAGCTCATTTTCGGGGATAGATTACTGACATTAAGCAGGAGACACTGTCTGATCTTCCCAATTTACACGGTAGTACTATTCCCGGGAAATTCAGCGTATGTTAAAACCTTGCAAATATATTTGATGTCTATTATGGAAAGCAGAGTTCAGTTTTTAGCTCAGATAATCATCTACATCATTGTCCTAAGAGACATTCTGAAATCATGTGGAAAGCAAGACAACTCTTCATTGTCAGATGGCCCCAGGCATGGCAAAATGTCCACCATCCGTCTCCGCACAGGCCCCCCAATGCCAGCAGCACCCCCTCAACATCGTGACCACCAGAAACACCCCACACATTTGAAGTGCCCCTTGGGGCTTTTCCATCTTCATGGAAAAATTACCCTAAAGAACCCAGTCACCACCTGCACTAGGGTGGTGGGGACAGGACATGGGGAGGGGGCATTTATTATCCATCAAAGGTTTCAAGGACCCCACCATTCTTTCCATGGGCTTTTTAAAAAATTGAGATACACTCACATATCATAAAATTCACCCTTTTAAAGTGTACATTTCAGTGGGTTTTAGTATCTTCACGAAGTTGTTCAACCATCACTGCTAATTCCAGAACATTTTCATCACCCCAAAGGGAAACCTTGTACCCATTGGCAGTCACCCCCAACCTCCTCCCCAGCCCCAGCAGCCACTAATCGACTTTTCGTCTTTATGGATCTACCCCTTCTTCACATTTCATATACACAGAATCCTACAACATGTGGCCCTTTGTGTCTGACTTCTTCACTTAAAATAACATTTTAAGGTTCATCTATGTTGTAGAGCGTATAGTACTTCATTCCATTTAATGACTGGATAATATTTCATTACATAGATATGCCACAATTTATGGACTCATCAGTGGATGGAGAGTTGATCAATGGCTATTTTTAGCTATTATGAATTATGCTGCTATAAGCATTTGTATATAAGTTTTTGTGTGGATATATGTTTCCGTTTTCTTGGGCATATACCTAGTTGTTCCCGGATCATATGGTACCTCTAGGCTTACCTTTCTGAGGAACTGCCAAACTGTTTTTCCAAAGTGACTACACTATTTTAACATCCCACCAGCAATGTGTGAGGGTTCCACTTTCTCCACATCCTCACCAGCCCTTGTTATTGTCTGTCTTTTTGATAACAGCATCCTAGTGGGGGTAAGGTGGTCTCTCGTCTGGGTTTTGATTTGCATTTCCCTGATGACTGATGGTGTGCGGCACCCTGTCACGTGCTTCTTGGCCATTTGCATATCTTGTCGGGAGACATCTGTATTCAAGTCTTTTGCTCACTTTTAATTGGGTCATTTGTCTTTTTGTTGTTGAGTTGTAGGAGTTCTTTATATAGTCTGGATACAAGCCCCTTATCACATATATGATGTGCAAATGTTTCTCTCCTTCTCTGCGTTGTCTCTGCATTTTCTTGATGATGACTTTTGAAGCAGAAACATTTTTAATTTTGATGAAATCCAATTTATATATTTTTCTTTGGTTGCTGCGTGCCGTGGACTTTTGAACCAGTTTTCCCAGCAGCCCCATCTCGCAGAGCCAGGCCAGGGGACGGAGGCCACTGCAATTTCAGTGGAGGCAACATCCTTCCACCTTCAGGGCCTCCTGCTGGGATTTCATAAATAGAGTTTAATTTCTCTGGATAAAAACTCTGTCGCTGCCCAAGTTGAAAGGCCCTCAGAACGGGTGGCACCAGCCCTACCAGTCATTCCCACCTTAGGGGAAACTAGCCCACCAGACTCTCCCTCAGAGCAGACCACGCTGGGGGTAGAGAGTACAGGACTCTGAACCCTGGGTGAGCGCCACATGGTACAGAGACACGGGAGGGGCGAGCTGGACAGTGAGAAAGGCCCAGCTCACCTCTTGGTCTTCCCTCTGAGGGAAGTCACCAGAAGCTCTCTCCTCCATGGGCCTCAGCTGGGAGTCTGCCCATTCCCTCTGTCAGGCCACACTTTGCGGTTTCGCAGCAAAGGGCGTGCTAAAGCATAAATATGTTTGCAGGACGGGGACAGCTTCCTAGATTTCTGATGCTAGACTGAGAGGGACCCCAATACTTATCTCCGGCAGCCCCTCCAGCTGTACATGGAGAAATCGAGGTCCAGAGAGCACAAGAGACTTAGAGCGAGTCCAGAGCAGGGCAGAGACCACACCATCCGCCTCTGACCTGTGCAAGCTGTTGGCCCAAATGGGATTCATAGGCCTCCGTCCACAAGCAGGGCCCTTGGGGGTGGGTAGTTTGCTTGGGCAGAAAGAGACACAGACAGGTCAGTGTCTAGAGGGTGAGCCCACTGAAGGGCCATCACAGGTGGGCCAGAGCAGCACAGCACCCTCGACCTTGGAGAGCAGGGGCCTCACCTCTTTGGGACACCACCCTGCAAATCATATATGTCTCATTAGCAATAATCACTGCCATTCACTGGGCGATCACGGGCGCCAGGCATCCTGCTAAGAAAGGGACCTGCATCATCGTGTTCATCCTCCCCACAGTCCTGGAGACAGGTATTAATTTTTTTCAGTGAGGCCACTGAGGCTCCAAGCAGTGAAGTGACTTGCCCAGGATCACTCACGAGAAAGAGCTGAGCAGGCTCTCAAATACAAGTCTGCTGACTCCAGAGTCAGTGCTCCTAACGCCCACACAGCCAGATTTCGGGAGACTCCTCTGGTTCCCAGTCCTCGGGTGAAAGAGCCCTGAGCAGACAGGCAGGCTCCTGTCCTGCAGCCTGCCAAAGGTCCACTCAGGAGCCCGGGAGCCTGGCTCTGTTCCCGGGGAGGCCTCGGCTCTTGTCTGGTGTCACAGCGCCCCCTGCTGCTCACTCCCACTCTCTTCTGCAAATCTTTTAATGCCAAAGGGCAGCCTGTCAGCCCATCCTCTCACTAACACCCTGTTCTCTTGAAAATCCTCCTGCGGTTTGGGCAAAGCAGCAGAGAAAAATGTAAGAATGTTTATTCTGGGCTTTGAGCTCCTTGCCTACGGGCCCCCAAACCCCACATCTTCCTACCCTCCTGTCACCAAGCAGGCAGAGGAGCTCTGGACTTTGTATCGGACACTGGAGTCAGCAACCCAACTCCAATTCTTCATAGTCCTGCAGACGTGTGGGAACTGAGCCTCGGTTCCCTCATCTGCCAAACAGAGACAAGAGTGGCTCCCTCTCTGCCGGGGCATGTCTAGACTCCCATACGTGGCAAGCACCCTACAGTTGAGCTCCTCTCCTTCCTGAGCCTCAGTTTCCTCATCTGCATGTTGTTTATTGGGCACCTGGCCTTCACCTGCATTACCTCACTCAATTATCACAGAAACACATGAGGTATAATAAGGAAATCCAGGCTCAGAGGAGTCAAGCAAGTTGTCCAAAGTCACACAGCCTGCAAGATGTGCAGCCAGGATTCCAACCTAAGCAGCCTGGCTCCAGGTGCCAGCCTCATAACCACCATACCACAGTGCCTTCCAGTGGCGAGATGCCTTATATACTACGAAATGAGCAGTCTGTGCAGGGCTTAAGACACGGAGGAGGAAGGAATTAGAAAAACTAGTCATTAGGAAAATGAGGCCACAATGGGGAGACTCTTGGAGCTTGCATCCATCTCGGTGGACTTCCTAGAGGAGGTGGGGACTGAGCCGATCTCACCACGTCACAGGATCCAGTGGTCAGAGTGATGGGGGGGCAGGAGCATGGCTGCCCTCATCTGCCCACCTGGAAAGGATGGTGTTTCCCAACCTCGCAGGAACTGAGAGGAAAAAAGGTATAATGGGACTGTTATGATATTGAACACATTTATTGGGTGACTAGACAGACCCGGCACAGTACTGAGTGCTTTACGGGGATTATCTCCTTTCATCCCCCAAGAGCCCTGGGGGATAGGTACCTTCAATATGACCTTTACACTTGAGGAAACTGGGCTTTCCAAGAGATTAAGTGGCTTTCCCGAGGGCTCGCAGCCACGAAGAGGAGGAGCCAGGCAACCTGACTCACCCTGCGCTACACGCCAAAGCCGCAGGGCTGCCCTTCCCGGGAAGAAAGCACCCAAAGCGATCCTCACTTTCCTGCCATCTCCACGTGGACGGCCCTCCTGGATGTTCTCCCTGATGACTTTGCTCTCAGCTGAGGCAAAACAGGAAGAAGAAGGAGAAAGCTTTCCTTTCTCCCTGGTCCCAGCATCCAGAAGGTGTCCAACAGAGGATGCTTAGAGGATGAAGCAGCCTTGCTTGGGAAGGACTGATTATCTATGTCTCTGTCGCCCCCTCCGGCCCCAAAGGCGAACTTCACAGGAGCGCAGCCATCAGGAGCACCCCGGTGCAGGCAGGAAGAGGGGGCCAGCAGCAGGGCTTCCCAAGCCATTCAGGAAGAAGGACCAGGTTGCCGTTGTTTTTTCTACTTCCAATGTGTCACGGACCAATACTTTTTGTAAAGGGCAATAAAAATGAAATGCTGTGGCCATGTCAAATTGCTACGAAAGCTCCGAAGCGCTTATTCCCAAGTTCTCAGCAAGTGCCTCCTGTACCTGTCTTCAGGTAACAATAGTTTGTGAGCCAGCACGGGTCCAGGGACCACACTCTGAGCATCACTGGTGCAAACGGCTGGCTGGAGGCCACATGGCTAGTTATGAGGAATCCATCCCCGGGGACGCTGCCTCAGCAGACGGCAAGGACTCCTGTGCCGTTCTGAGACTCAGAGCGCAGCTGCTGGACCTACAGCTGGAGCAAAGGGGAAGCTTAGGCCTGAGAGAGCCCCAGGGACAGTGCCCCGAAGACAGTGCACAGCAGCCAGGCCCTGGGCTCTGCCCGCCCCGTCTATGAGACAGAGAGCAGGAAGGCTGAGCTGTCTGAGCCAAGGAGGCCTCTGGAAATGCAGCTCCTCCCCCTGACAAGCAGGGAGGTGGCGGGTGGGGGGTCCTAACCTGATGTGGGGCAAGGATGGTGGACATCCTGGGTTTGAGTCCAGAACTGGATGGCTACATCCCCTGGCCACCCTGACTTCCTCTTCCACAAACGTGCAAAAGGAGAGGGTCAGACGCTCTTTGCGGTCCCTTCTAAACCTAACACGCTGTGCTTGCCCGGGAACATCTACTGCCTGCCCTCAGGGAGGGGCAGCAAGGCTGATGCACTGCCAAGAAGAGAAACCAGACCGAGCAGAATGGAGATGGGCATCAAGTCGTGCACTGCAGGCTGCCCCCAGGGCTTCTTCAGGGACAAGGAAGATTCAGAGCTGGAGAGACCAGCGAAAGTCTCTGGGAGGGGTGGCACAGGGGGTGCCTCAGAGCGGAGAGGTGCTAGGGACCAGCTGGGCAAAGGCACCAGCTGGAACCAAAGGGGCACTTGAGGGAAGTAAAAACGCTCGCCGCCAGCCCACACAGTCACGCTCGCCTGGCCCCACCCCCACCTCTAAGTAAAGCAAACCCAACCGCTTGAAAGAAAGCAAACAGCTGCGGAGCAAGCAGCCAGCTTCCCACCCGTTCCCAGCCAAGGTGAACAGGCCACGAGTTTGTTGACAGAGAAGAAAGTCATCAATTTTTCATTACCCAGTGAAGGTAACAGAATATCTCAGGATGTCAACAGTTTCCAGGCAACAAAGACAAACCAAATACACAGTCCCCTCACCTGGAAAGATGTTTCCTTTACAAGCACCAGCTTGGATGGGGAGCAGAGGAGGCGAGAGGTGGAGCAGGTGAAACCACTTAGCAGCCGCAACGGCTGATTCAGACGTTGAGGGTTTGTGGTTGTCTGCAATGACCCCATTAGCAGATCCTGTCAGACTATGACTCAAGGCCAAGGCTGTCTCTTGGGAGGCTTCAGGCACAGGATGTCAGAGCAAGGCGGGAGAGATGGGCTGGCGTGGCTTATTCACCATTTATTCAACAAACATTGTTGAGTACTCTTAGGACCTGTGCTCGGGCCTAGGGCTCAGTCCAGCTGGGGAGATGAGCATGTGGACCACTTCCCCTCACCTTACAGATGAGAAAACCGAGAGCCAGAGAGGGGAAGTGACTGTCCCAAGATCCCACGGCCACCTAGAGGCGGGGCTGTACTTGAACCCCCAGCCCAAGGTTCTTTGTGGCTGTGCTGCGGTTCCCAGCATGCTGGAGGACTCTGCGCCTGGAAGGAGGTCTGCAAAGTGGCTGGCACAGCTGCCCTCTTATCCAGAATGAACACAGCAAGCTTTCTAGAGACCTTTTGCAGAAGTGCTCAGATACTGATCCTAGAAACTAAAAGATCATTAGAATCTTTTATGGTGCGTATATGATTGTTATTTTTAACTCTCAAGATGGTTGTAACCAAAACAGAAAGGATGGCCCTTCCTGGAGCATTCTGCCAGGCCTGGAGCTCCCAGGATGTCTCCTCTGTTTGCGTTAATGTTTCCCAGTGAATGTCAATGGAGACTCAAGAATAAGTCAACAAAGGTCCTCACAATAAATGCCAAGGCTTGTTAGCAGAGCAAACCGTGTGCTTAGCCTGTCTTAAAAGAATCTTTGCTGAGTAAACAGACGAAGGCTTTACTGGAGAGTAAACAGAGGAGCCGAGGCGCCGGAGGGCTGAAAGGTGACTCCACCAGCCTAGGCTGCAGAGTCGTCTTCGCAGGGCCCTGGGAGGGAGCTGGACTGGCTACACAGAAGGCAGAAGTGTCCTTGCAAGCCCTTCATGCTGGGAGGGGTGGGGGGGACCAGAGTGGTCCTGGGGCTTATCTAAGGTCATACAGACAGTTGAAGCTGAACCAGAGCTCTCTCACCCACCAGCCTCTGCTCTCCCAACGAGCCATTTCTCTTGGTGGGAAGGCAAAAACCCAGACTCTGAAAGGATGTGCAGAAGGGAGAACCTGGGGCTCCACTTATTGGCTCCAAGGTATCAAGGAACTGATACCCTAACCCTCCCAGGACAATTTTTATACTTAAAGACGACTACAAGGAGGCGAGCCCTAACGCAGGCATTCCAGACAGCAGTGGAAAAATATTTTGGGACCAAATAGTCTCCCAACTTTCCATCTCTAAATGTGAATGCTGATGCAATATTATCCTTGGTGGCAGTGGATAAGGAAATGAACCTTAATAGCTTCTGATCTTTTGTCCACACCTCACAACTTCCTTGACGGCCTTATTTGCATGAGCTTCTCATTTTCCCAAGTAAAAGAAAATTATGATTTGAAATCTTTGACCCATAAACTTGTTAGTCTCAAAAATGGAAGTGCAACCACTGACTTAAAATCATCTGAAAAAACTTCTCACCAGAAAAAAAAAAACTTCAAATATTCCACTTTCCACTTCATGGATGGATCCTTTTCCTCTTTCTTGAAAGGATATGAGAGCATAGACCAAAGTACAAATGTGCGGTGAAGTCAACGAAGTCGGTGAAATTACAAGATCCACAAAAAAACATTTTTTTTAAGTCAGTACCAAGAAAAGGAGGCGGAAGCAAATACATGATCCATTTGGGCCTACTTAATTGCTAAGACTGGGCATCACACTCGCGCTCTTTCTCAACAGCTGGAGCAGAGAAGCGAGCATCATAAGTCACAGAGCTCACCAGAGGATACAAACTTTCTCCTAGCCCTAAATTTGAAAAGAATTTTTCACACGAGACCTTATTTCGGGAACAGTAAGGACACTGCGGCCTCTCTAAGTTTTATGGCCAAAGCGGAAGTGGTTTTCATGTGCTGTTTCTTCCACCAACGTTGGAGGAAAGCCAAGGGCACACCAGACGGCAGAGCAGCTCAGTAACGTTGTTTTTAGACAAGATGAACTTGAGCGTCTTAAGAGGAAAAGTCAAATGTGCTAAGTAAATTACACAGGAGGCGAGACCACAGTCAAGCGCACTGGGTTTCCTCTTGCCTGGATCACTGGTGGGCACTCAAACATGCCTTTCCTTTCCAAGGTGTGGACTGACCCACTCACCCCTGGGCCCACATCTGGGCCCCCCTGCCTGCCTGCCTCACACACCCTAGCACACAGCGCTCTGGGAAGAAGAGGCCAATTTATCCAAGTAGCCATTCCTAGGATTGGCCACTATGCGGCAGCACTGAGCCAGCACCTGGAAAAAACCTCAACCATTCCCTCTGTAAGCAAAATCATCCAGTGTGTATGCAATTCCACCAATCCACTAATTCCATTAATCCTGAAAATCCAATATTTGGCTGTTTCCACAAATACTTAAAGTGTAAAATAAAACAGCCGTTCCAATAGTAGGAATTATTTCTCAGATTCTTTTTATTTTTTTATTTTTATTTTTTTGCTGAGGAAGATTCACCCTGAGCCAACCTCTGTTGCCGATCTTCCTCTTTTTTTGCTTGAGGAAGATGAGCCCTGAGCTAA
Source organism: Equus quagga (assembly GCF_021613505.1). Classification (NCBI taxonomy): domain Eukaryota; kingdom Metazoa; phylum Chordata; class Mammalia; order Perissodactyla; family Equidae; genus Equus; species Equus quagga. The sequence continues at coordinate 6,773,524 of NW_025796915.1, forward strand.
CATCTGCATCAATCTTCCTCTATTTTGTATGTGGGTCGCCACCACAGCATGGCTGATGAGTGGTATAGGTCCATGTCAGGGATCCAAACCCCCAAACCCAGGCTGCCAAAGCAAAGCGCATGGAACCCAACAACTATGCCACTGGCCCAGTTCCTCTTTTTAATTTTTTGTGTCAATCCATTGTATAAGATAGCAAAGAAATGCTAACATTTTTTGAACAGGAACTGTAGTAAATGTTTTACATGTACCATCTCATTTAATCCTACAAGAATAAGGTAGATGAGGTAGGTGTCATCATTATCCCCACCATGCATATGAAAAAACTGAGGCACAGAGAGGTTAGACAACTCACCTAAGGTCACACAGCCCTATTTAGTGGCAGTGGGATTTGAGTCAAACCAGGTAGTCTGACATCAGAGCACTTGACCCTGCACCCCCAAAGACCTATGGGATCTCACAGTTGGAAGAGCTATCTAGGCCACACTCCTTTCTGAAGCACACATTGTCTTCTCCATGCCAGTCTCAGCCTAATGCCCAGCAAAGTTTTTCCTTATTTTTAGCTAAAACTGTCTCAAAATTGGTTAGAGTTCTTCCCTCCACAGCTTCTTGGAATAAGTTGATTTTCTCTTCCATAGAAAAGTCCCCCCAATTTTTGAACAATTAACAATAGTGTTAATGTTGCTCCCCACCCCTCCAACAGCCCTTCGACAGGAACGGGGCCATTCTTCCTGATTTACAAATGTGCGCCACCCCTTTCCTGCTGGTTAATGAAAGTGCTGGAATCTCCTGACATAGAGGTTTCATGACAGATTAGTTGCCTTGATCCACTAACCAGCACTGGAGACCGCAATGCCATTACTAAACCAGACTTAAAGGCTATTAAAAGTAATGCATGGTCGTGGTTTTTAAAAATCCAAGCAATATGGCAAGGGACAAATTGAAACGTATTATCTCTCTCCCATGCAATCCGACCCCTCCCCTCAGAGGTAATTACTATCAGTTGTTACTTTCGAATCCTTCCAGAAGTTGTCTTTACACATAGAAACATGTGCGTGTGAATCTTTTAGGGTCATATTATGTATACTGGTCTGCAGCTCGCCTTCTTCATCTAGCAAGGTCTTCTGGCTGTCTCCAATAGCAGCCTTCCTGTTACTGGCTACAGGAAAGTCTGTCTCATGCTCTTTTTCTCCCCCTCTTACAAATAATGCTTCGGTGAAATTGTACATATATTTTTGGATGGATTCCTATAGATGAAATTCCCAGGTGGAAGGTAATGGCACTTTCAATTCTGAGAGAGAGAACACAATTTACACTCCTTAAAAAGTTGTAGTAATGTACACTCAAAGCGACAGCCCATTTCCCAAGAGTTGTCAACATGGCTTATCATCCGCTGTGAAACCTCCCTTCGACCTCTGAAGACAGTGACTAATTCAGTCGTTCTTCCCAACCGTGCTGACTGCGCGCCTTCCACTCGTGGGCGCCGTGGGAGGAGCCGGGCTGCCCTACCCCGGGAGGTCCAGCCCTAACCAGACACCGGCCTCTTCCGGAGCGCTTGCTCAAAGGCAGCCGCCCGCCACCTCCCCGCAGGTCCTGGTTCCGTGGCCAGGAAGCTGTGTAGTTGTTGTTTCATTCGGGGTTTTGTTTTTGTTTTGTTTTGTTAGTTTAACAGCTTCCAAGTGACTCAGCTAGATGGCCGATAAGCAGCCGAAAGCAGAGCAAATCTTCTCACTCCTCTCTCTGGGCAAAAACGCTTTCTGGAAACGAAGGTGCTGGGAACAGTCAGGACCCCGCGCCCGGAGTAAAAGCACAGGGAACGGACGCGATCTGAACCAGTACCGCCCGAACGCCGAGACTACTGTCGCTCCCTCCCCTCAAAACCTGCCCTGCGGCAGGAACGGGTCATCATTCCCAGTTTGCACATAGGCCCCATCCCGTTCCTGCTGGTTAATGAAAATGCTGGAATCTCCCCCACAGAGAGGTTTCGCAACAGACCGTCCGCCTTAATCCACTAACCAGCGCCCGAGACCGCGAAATCGCCGCTAGCCTTAAAAGGCTAGCCACCAGCATTAAAAGCGGGACGGCTGCCAAGGGGCATGAGCAAAAGGCCCCGAGGACCCGCGCGCGCCCCTAGCGGTCGATGGCCTCAGTGCACTTGAGAAGTTCGGCTTCCCTCGGCCGCACTCGGCTTCCAGCCCCGCCCCTTCCTCCCAGCGCGGACGTTGATTGGCGAGCGGCGGGCCGTAGGAACTCGAGCGCGGGCGCACGTCTTCCGTGCATCTGCGCCAGTTGAGGAGCTTGGTTCTTCCAGGGCGTGAGGGCGAACAGAGCTGAGAATGCTTCATCCGGTCTCCTAGCATTCCTGCATCTTCTCCCATCCTGGGCGATGTGGGCGTGATGGGAGAGGGGACAGGTCACTGTATCCAGAAGGAAGTTTGCTGGCTCCTGGGCGCCACGCCTTGGTTCTGTTGTCCTGCTAAACGGGACGCCTGCTGAGAATTCCCAGTTCAGTAAGGCCTGGCGCGGGCATCTCCCGAGGGAATCCCTGGACGCCCGTTCATTACCGAGCCAGGTCCTGCGGGTTTAGGATTAGGGAATGTGTAAGACCAGAACTTGGTACCAGCGTCTTGGTCGTCCGTCTTCATCTTAGTGGTTGGGTTCCCATCTCACACCACACTAGTAACTGGCAACCTGGAAAGTGCGTACTAAGTGTGAATGAAATGAATTAATGAGGCTTGTGGTGGGGAGCGGGACAGGTTTCCTGCCCCTGTTAGGACTACTACAGTGGAAAGAGCATTTGCTGGTCCAGAGACTTGGGTTCCAGTTCTGGCTCTGCTAATCATTGCTCCTGAGCAAGGTCCTCCTCCTGTCTGGGCCCTGATTCCCTCAAGTGTAAAAGGAGAGAGTTGGACTCTGATAAATACATATTGAACAACAACAGTGAGCTAGGCATTGTGATAAGCACTGGGGATACAGGTGAGTGAAACAGACAGCCTTGATCCCCAAACTTACCATGTGGAGAGGGAGGAAGATACTGAACAAACTTACATGTAATTACACATCTACTCTTAAAAAGCGGTAGTACAGGGAATTTAGAGCAGAGATTTAATATATCCTGGGGTGAGGGCTTCCTAGTGCCACAAGGAGAAGAATTAACCAGGGTAGGTAGCCAAAGGCCCAGGGAGAGGGAGGATAGCAAGTGCAAAGATCTGGAAGGTGAAAGATACACATTCCTTATTTTAATTGACCGTCATAACCCTCAAAAGTATACAAGTCAGAGGAGTGGAAGCTTCAGCCAGTTAAACTGAGTAGAACTTGGAGGCCTCTCTGGAAGGCCATGACTATTTGAGCAATCCTGCGAAAATAGGTGATGGCCCCTGACCCTGTGTCCTGATAGTAGTGTTCCAGAAGATTGTTGAATCTGACCTGAACAGCCCAGGAACCATGATGCACGCTGTGTGATGTCTGTGATCTGACTTTGGGGGACATCTGCTGGCTGTTTCAGAAGAACCAAAAATATCAATACTCTCTTGAAAGCAGCCCATGTCTCAAGCTGAATTATCAGGCTTGTTGGTGAAGATAAGATGAGGGAGAAGTGGTTTGCAAAGTGACAGAGAAAAAAAATCAAGGGCAGGTCACTGTACCTTACAAAAGCATGTGTGTGGAGGGGACACCATGTCATGATAGAAGAATGCTAGACTGGGACAACTGAGGCAGCAGGCCCAGCTTTGCCCTGCACTAGCTGGGCGAACTTGGGAGGCACTAGCTTTCTGAGCAAATTTCTTGATATGTAAACAGGGCTGAGTTCTCCTGACATGGTCAAATTCAGAATGGGAGAACATTTCTAAACCATAAAATGCTACCCAACCAACCCAATCAATAATCACCTGGCTCACATGGTTCCCTCAGAACTTTACACTCCTTCAAACTGTGGGGGAGAAAGGATTTGACATTTTATTTGAATCTGTGGCAATATACCAAGTTGTTGCATAAATATTTTGAATTCTTTAACTAGTGTTTCTCTTTTCCAAAAGGTGGTTTTAAAATTTCACATGTGGCCCTCTCCATGTCATTTTTAGTTGAGAAGAGAGAAGCAAAAAAACAAAAAAAAACACACACTAGAGTAAAACATTTGACAGAAGATTCAGATTTTTTACTTATCCCATTGTGCAATACATTTGGTGACAATATGGATTTGCTTTTCAGTTGTTCTTAGATGCTTGTCAGTGAGCACGTCTGTTCCTAAAATTCTCCAGAACGAGAGCGATCCCAGCCCTAACACCCGATGCTGGCTTCCTGCTGGTGCAGGATTATTAAAGGGGTGAGCCAGCCAGCTGTGGACCCAAGTATACTTTCAGTGGCCACAGGAGAGATGTGAACAGAATTTTGAGAATAATGGAACTGTTTTAACAAAGTAACAAGTATGCTTGGTGAACAATCAGAAGCGTGAAACCAGTTATGAGAAACCAAAGCTGCTGCCTGATGGGGAATTGGTGGGGAGGTGGTTTGAGGTGCCCAAGGTTTAGGCCTGCTGAACCTGGGCATTCTGGGAACCAGGAATGCACCTGTGTTCCCTGTGCCTTATGCAGGTTAGTAAGCACTGATGGTGGGCATGTTCACTTGCTCTGTTCATTCCCTAATATGAAGTAGATACTATTCCCATTTTGCATTGAGGAAATCAAGGCTCAGAACTAAAATGTGGGTGAAACTGGGCACTTTTTAATTCATATCAAACGAATAAAAGGTTAGGCCATGTTAACACTTGTCTTTCTATAGTGATCATTTGCAACTGTATTGTTTGGTCCAGATACCTGAATTAGATATTTATAACATCCCAATTTACCACTTAATTTTCAGCCATTTTAGATCTCATACCTTTCGTCAGAGTCCTCTTTAACCCAAAGTATTTCTTGCACTAAGTATTGGTTCTCACTGTACGCCCCACCCCTTACTCACTCAAGCTCCTTAATTGTTTACAATCCATTCTTTTGATTCTATCAGCTTTATATACCAAATGCATTAATTTTTGAGTTTTATGAAAAGGATAATGTGCTGTATTTACTGGGACTTTATTAGTAAGAATTCCTCTCTATCTGCAGTTTGTTTTCACTGCTGATAATTTAGGACCATTTACTTTCTGGTGGATGGACCTTTGAGATTTTTGCTATTTTAAAGTGCTGCTTTGAACATTCCCAGAGATGTATCTTGATGTGCCTATGTAATTTCTCTTGGGTAATACCTAGAAGTGGAATTGCTGCTGGGTTATACGCTGCTCAGTGTTACAAGACACACCAGCCATTTGTCCAAATGGTTGTATTACTTGGGCCCGGCGCATAATAGGTGCTCTCAACATGAGAATCATGTGTTGTAAATCCAAGTCCCAAGTGCCCTGGCATTTTGAAGAGTGAACCAATTGCCAATTCACACCCTTGCTCAGTTATTCCCCGCCCCCACAAAGCTACTTCATCTCTTATGTTTTTGAAGTACACGTGTAAATTCTGGTTTTATCCACTGTGTAACTGGAGACAGCCTGAAATCTTCCCCAATCCTTCAGAATCCTTGAACTAAACCCACAGGTAACCTGGCCGAGGCCTATGCTCTCTGATCCTCTCCTCCCGCCTGTCCATGCAGCTTCTCAATGCTGCAAGATTAGGTGCATTCTTAGTACACTGTCTGCCTTGTGTAGTATTTCCCCCAAGATGGTGGCCGGGGAAAAACCCAGCACTGCACAGGTGAGGTCATCTTCACCCAGTACATCCCCAAACCATCAGCAAGACTGATGCAGCAAACAGTTCAGCTTTTTATTCACCATGTTACAAGAGATTTAGTCAAAAAGACCGAAGCCCATGTCATCATCAGACTCCTCAGATTCTTCTTTCTTTGCTTCCACTTTCTTCTCCTCAGCTGAAAAGAATCAGAGTCAATTATATACCTCTCCATAATTTAAACTCCAGGCCCTTCAACTTGCATGGTCAAAAATACCCTAGACTGCCCTTATGAAACTATACCTCTGGCTTTAGGATTTCTACACATCATCTACTCTTAGCAAGTTAAGAGCAATCTTGCCTATAATACTTAGGAATCTCCACTCCTCCCTCCAACACCAAGTTTCGTACCTGGGGCAGCAGCAGTGGAGGGGGCAGGACCTCCAGCTGGGGCAGCACCAGCAGGTGGCGGAGGTCCACCAGCCCCCACATTGCAGATGAGGCTCCCGATGCTGACATTGGCCAGGGCCTGCAACACACATGCACATCCGTAAATGCTCAGCTCTGTCCTTTTGTTACAGCACTCGCCCAGGAAAAAAACAGTACCTGCTTTTTGAACATACACTGATCAATTCCCTACGCTATATATTTCTCTTCCTTCTCCTTCACTGGAGTCTGCCAGTGACATTTTCTCTGCTAGATTCTGACACTCAGATAGGACAGCCCACAGGGCTACATTAAAGAGAGTCACAAAAAACTACTCAAGCTTTAAATCTCATTCTTGCACTGCTGTATTTAAGTAGTCAAATACAACTGACTTCCTTTTTACAGATGAGAAACCTGGCCCCAAAATGCTAGCTTTTAACTTGTTGGTAGAAAATTCAAGCTTCCCTGAACACTCAAACTAGGATTCTTTCCACAGTTCCATGTTTTCTCTTAAGAAATTCAATTTTTCAGACTACAAAGTAATTCTAGATTTTTTCCAAAGGAATTTATTAAAGATGATATACGTACAATGTTCTCAAAGCTCTCTGAAGGACAAAATGAATAGTCAGAAGCCATCATGAGCTTCACTTGCCAGAGATTAAGTAACCTGTACACTGGGAGGTAGCCAGTGCCTTGTTCCTTGGGTAGGAATCCTGTCTTCACTAGCCTCTCATATCCCAACGTAAAGTGGTCAATAAATGCCTACTACCCCCAAGTTCCATTAAACCAGACTGTCATGCTGGAAGGATCTGCTTGGAATAGCATGGATGGTAGTACCTCTGGGTAACCTTTAAGAAGGAATGACCTGGTAACTTGTTTTTACGATGGTTTCAGAACAGAAGGAAAGAGACAAAGACACAACCACCCAAGACCTTAAATTAGCTCCTAGAGACAGAAACGTGAGGAGATGTAGAGGAGGTCCAGCGGAACACGGGGCCTCTGGCACTTCCGGACGTGAAGCATGAACACCTGACTTAGACATCAGCAGGTCTTCCCAAATTTGCTTCTCCATCACTTCGCCACCCCGACCTTACCTTTGCAAACAAGCCTGGCCAGAAAGGTTCGACATTTACACCGGCTGCTTTAATGAGGGCATTGATCTTATCCTCCTAAAACAAGCAAAATGGCAATCCATCAGAGAGCAAAGTGAAGCTTTCGTCAATGTCTCCGAAATACTGCAAATTGGAAGAAAATCACTCAAAACGTGTGTACAAAGCCATGTTTATTCAGTTCAAATATTTTCTCAGTTATTTCATGCATACTTATTTGAAACGACCATTTCCTACGCTCTTTTCGACTATTACGAGCAAAAACAACGCATCAGCGCCAGGCACCTTGGCAGGCGGCGCGCTCATCGCTGCCATGTCGCAGGCTGGGACTCGCCCCAGTCCCGCAGCTATTTTAAGTGAGGGGTCAAGGCGCGGGGTGGAGCCGAGCTCACGTGCTCTCCTCCACTCCACGCAGCCCGGCGGCACAAGGCCTGGGACCAGAGGGGCCCAGGGCAACCTCGCCAACAGACGGCAGTCTCTCTGAACACAGGTTCCCCAAGCCGCAGCGCGCAGCCGCAGGCGCGACCCCGTCCCTCCGGGGCCCGCACGTGGCCCACCCGGGGGCGCCCGCCGGAAGCCGCCGCGCCAGGGTGCGGATGGCCGTGACTCCGGCCGGAAGGGGCTGGCCGGCCGCCGAAGAGGGGCAGGGAGCTGGCCGCCCGCAGGCTACCCCGCCGTCGGCCCAGGACACACTCACCGTGACCGTCACCTCATCGTCGTGCAGGATGAGGGCCGAGTAGATGCAGGCGAGCTCCGAGACCGAGGCCATGGAGCGGGCGAGGGCTGGGCAGCGCTGCCGGGCGCGGTGCTAGTCGCCGGATGAAGTGAGGGCCTCACCCCAACGCGGCCTTAGCTTCCTCAGAAGGACCGAGCACCTTAGCGGCAGCTGAGGAAAGGGGCGCTTGCGCCTGCGCGCAGCCTCTTATACGGCCACGCGGACCAATCGGCGCCCGCGCCCGGCGGAAGAGGCGGGTCGAGAGCCGCGCGCCGGACGCGGCTGCGCCGGAGACGCCTGCACGCGGCTGGTGGCGCTCGTTGCAGAGTTCGGGAGTTGCTGAACGCCCGCAGGTGCTGTTTGCCTTGGTATGAGTAAGACTCAGCCTTGCGAACAGTCAAAGTAGTTTTAGGAAAAACCCGCATCTACTGTAGCGGGGGTGACACTATTTAGACAATCAGTTAGTGACGTCACCCCTGCCCCAGAGCAGGCGGGACCACCTGGAGGGCAGGAGCTGCGTTTCGGGTAAAATGAATGAATCTAGGGGGAAAAGAGAAACTTGCAGTGTAAGGATAGCAGTAGCGTTTGAGCGCGTACTGTCCCAGGCACTGAGCCACGCTCTGCAGGGATTCATTTAACCCTCACACAGCGTGAGAGGTCAGTACTGTTCATCTCCATTTTGCAGATGGCAAGACTGAGGTGTAGACTGGGTAGCTAGCCCGGGATGCCACCGGTGCCAGTGCGGGGGAGCCTGGGTTTGAAATCCGGAAGGCTCACGTCAGGGCCTCCTGCTTGTGTGCGCGGAGAGGGATGGGTTTGGGGATTATGAGTAAATTTTATCTTCTTTCTCTCTTTTTTCCAAAATATAAAAGATGTTAGGAATGTAGGGGAACTATCCACTTCAGCTTCGTTTTTTTGTAGCTAAGGCACCAGTGGGTGGGTGGAAGTGCCTTGAAACTGCACTTGAGCTGTTTCAAGACCTCTTGATGTATCTGCTGTCTGGTTAGGTGCTGTATTGCCTCCTTGTGTCCTTTGAAGCTAATAAAACTCATATTGGGTTCCTATTGAGAGTATTTCTTTTTCTTTTTTAATTTTTTTAGTTGACGTCTAACTGACATATAACGTTATATTAGTTTCAGGTGTACAACATAACAATTTGATGTTTGTACATATTGCGAAATGATCACCACACTAAGTCTGGTTAACATCTGCCACCATACGTAGGTACAAATTTTTTTTTCTTGTGGTGACTTGTAAGGTCTGCTCTCCTGGCAACTTTCAAATGTGCAATACAGTATTATTAACTATAGTCACTACGCTGTACATTACATCCCCATGACTTGTTGGAAGTTTGTACCTTTTGATCTCCTTTACCATTCCCTCCTAGCCACCAATCTGTTCTCTGTATCCATGAGCTTTTGTTAGATTCCACATATAAGTGAGATCATACAGTATTTGTCTTTCTCTGTCTGACTTATGCTTTCAAGGTCCATTCATGTGCAAATGGCAAGATTTTATTCTTTTTTATGGCTGAATACTATTCCGTTGTCTATCTCTACCATATTTTCCCTATCCATTCATTCATTGGAGGACAATTAGGTTGTTTCCAAGTCTTGGCTGTTGTAAATAATGCTGCAATGAACATGGGGCTGCATATATCTTTTTCAGTTAGTATTTTCATTTTTTTCAGATAAATACACTGAAGTGGAATTGCTGGATCTTATGGTAGTTCTATTTTTAATTTTTTGAGGAACCTCCATACTGTTCTCCATGGTGGCTGCACCAGTTTACGTTCCCACCAACAGTGCACGAGGGTTCCGTTTTCTCTACATCCTCACCAACAGTTTGTTGTCTTTTTAATAATAGCCATTCTGACAGAGGTGAGGTGATATCTCATGTTGGTTTTGATTTGTATTTCCCTGATAATTAGTGATGTAGAGCATTTTTTCATGTACTTGTTGGCCATCTTTATGTCTTCTTTGGAAAAATGTCTATTTAGATCTTCGGCTCATTTTTTTTTTTTTTTCAGGAAGATTAGCCCTGAGCTAACATCTGCTGCCAATCCTCCTCTTTCTGCTGAGGAAGACTGGCCCTGTGCTAACATCCGTGCCCATCTTCCTCTACTTTCTTATGTGTGGGATGCCTACCACGGCATGGCTTGCCAAGTGATGCCCTGTCTGCACCTGGGATTTGAACTTGCGAACCCTGCGCTGCCAAGCAGAACGTGCAAACTTAACTGCTGCACCACCGGGCTGGCCTTCAGCTCATTTGTTAATCAGATTTTTTTTTCCTGTTGGGATGTATGAGTTCTTTATATATTTTGGATATTAACCCCTTATCAGATATATGCTTTGCAAATATTTTCTCCCATTCTGTAGGTTGCCTTTCATTTTGTTGATGGTTTCTTTTGCTGTGCAGAAGCTTTTTAGTTTGATGTAGTCCCACTTGTTTACTTTTGCTTTTGTTGCCTTTGCTTTTGGAGTCAGAGCCAAAAAATCATCGCCAAGATGTACACCCAGTTGCTTACCGCCTGTGTTTTCTTCTGGGAGTTTTACGGTTTCAGGTCTTAGATTCACATCTTTAATTCATTTTAAGTTAATTTTTGTGTATGGTGTAAGATAGGGGTCCAGTTTCATTGTTTTGCATGTGGCTGTCCAGTTTTCCCAACACCATTTTTGAAGAGACTATCCTTTACCCATTGTATATTCTTGGCTGCTTTGTCATAAATTAACTGACCAAAATGTGTGGGTTTATTTCTGGGCTCCCTATTTGTTCCATTGATCTGTTTGTCTATTTTTATGCCACCATATTGTTTTGATTACCATAGCTTTGTAATGTAGTTTGAAATCAAGGAACGTGATTTCTCCAGCTCTGATCTTTCCTTCTCAAGATTGCTTTGGCTATTTGGGGTCTTTTGTTGTTCTGTACACATTTTAGGATTGTTTGTTCTATTTCTGTGAAAAATGCTATTGGAATTTTGATAGGGGTTGCATTGAATCTGTAGATTGCTTTGGGTAGTAGGGACATTTTAACAATATTCTTCCAACCCATAAGCATGGACTATCTTTCCATTTATTTGTGTCTTCTTCACTTTCTTTCATCAATGTCTTCTTTATTTTTGATATTTCAAGTTATCTACAACTTGTATGTATCATTTATTACATGATCTGAAACCTAAATTTAATTCCTATCATCAAAAATGGTAATCTTTACATTTCCTAATCTATTTCCCTCTTGGAATTTGCCTAGTTTCCTGGTAAGGTGGTTCAGTTTTCTTTTTTCAGGAACCTGCTTTATTCACTCAGTGCTGTTATCTCATAATCATCCCTGACCAAACGTTTCCATGGGAAACCCCAACTCAGGGTCCTACTTGGGTCAATCTTAGCCATGAATGTAAACATATCTGAATAGCCTGAACTTTCTAAAAAGATGTTTAAAAACTATCAAGCTTTCTAAAAATAGAACTATTGTTTTCAGTTTTCATCCAAATCTAGGAAGCAATTTTAGTAGAAATTTGTTGGAAAAAGGTAAACCTATTGAAAAATTCAAATATTTCCAAAGCCAGAATAAGTCCGTCCAAAACACAGTTTTCCCGCCAGTATAAGTACTTAAGAAAAAACTGATCTTTGGCAAATTTAATGTAACAACATGCAGTAAAACAAAGTTTTGCCTATTTTAAACTGTGCTAATAAGAAACGTTTTTAAATCAAATATTTTGTTCCCTAAATTGTTCTTGTAACTAGAGTAACAAAACCTGAACCTAATAGTACAAGAAAGGTAAATTGTAGGTTCTTCTCACTTATGAAAGTGAGAAATCACAAAAATCCAAAATAAAATATTAATGTCAATTGTATCTCAATAAAGCTGGGAAAAAAACAAAATAAAAGATTAAAGAATTGAATCCAGTACTGTAGATAAAAATAAGGTATATCATGACTAAACAGGATAGTTCAACATAATAAAATCTATTAAAAATAATTCACTAACAAATTAAAGAGGAAAATCTATATGAAATTCTTACAGACTCAGAGAAATCAGTTGATAAAATTAAGTAACTATTCACATAGACTCTTAGAAAACTGCAATAGAGAGTGACTTCCTGATAAGTTACCTACCACAAATCTACAGCAGACATCATACTTAATGGTGAAACCTTAGAAATGTACTCTTTAACCAGGCACAAACAAGATGCCTCCTTTCTCTGCTTCTGTTTCAATTACTGTTTTAGAGTTTAGCCATCTCTATAAGACAAGAAAAAGAAAAGATATTAAAACTGAAAAAATATGAGCTCTCATTATTCGTAGACAATATGATTGTTTACCCAGAAGTTCCAAGAGAATTCATAGACAAATAATTCAGACTAATAAGTAGTTCAGCAAAGTTGCTAGATTCAAAATTAATATATAAAAACTGGCAGCATTCTTGTACTCAGCAAAAGTCAATTTGAAAACGCAATATTAAAATATACACCTCATACCCTAGCAACAAAAGTCATGTGGTGTCTAGGAATAAATCTAACAAGATGTGCATGACCATTATTTTAAAAATTATAAAACTTTATGGAATAACATCAGAAGCAACCTAAAAAGAGTGATATGCCATGTTTCACAGATGGAAAGATCTTAATGTGGGTAATTCTCTCCAAATGATGTAGTTTCAATCAAAATTCCATTAGCGTTTTCAATAGAATTTAACACAGTGACCTTAAATTTTAATGGAATGACCAAATAATAACCAAAGCAATTTTTTAAAATAATAAAGGAGAGTTTACTTAAGTGTAAATTTTGGATTTTAACTCCTTATCTTATGGTTTGCAAAAATTTTCTGCCAATATGTAGGTTGCCTTTTAATTTTGTTAGTTGTTTCTTTTGCTGCGCAAAAAAAACTTCTAGTTTGATGTAGTCCCATTTGTTGATTTTTGCTCTTGTTGTTTGTGCTTTTGGTGTCATGTCCAAAAAATCCTTGCCAAGACCAACGTTGAGGAGCTTCTTCCCTACATTTTCTTCTAGGAGCTTTATAGTATCAGATCTGGTGTTTAAGTCCTTAATCCATTTGGAGCTAATTTTTGTGAGTGATATAAGACAAAGGTACAAGAGCAGTTTCATTGCTCTGCGTGTGTTTATCCAGTCTTCCCAGCACCATTTGTTGAAGAGATCATCCTTTCCCCATCAGGTGCTCTTGGCTCCCTTGTCAAATATTAGTTGACCATACAGTCAACTACCTTGCCTAAGCAGAGGTTAGTTCTGGGCTATTCTGTTCCATTGGTCTGTGTGTCTGTTTTTGTGCCAGTACCATACTGTTTTTATTACTGTAGCTTTGTAGCATAGTTTGAAATCAGGAAGTGTTTACATCCAGTTTTGTTCTTTTTCCGCAGGATTGCTTTGGCTCTTCAGGGTCTTTTGTGGTTCTATATAAATTTTAGGACTTTTTTTTTTTTCTATTTCTGTGAAGAATGCCATTGGTATTTCAGTGGGGATTGTATTGAATCTATAGATAACTTTGGGTAGTCTGGATGTTTTAGCAATATTAATTCATCTGATCCATGATCCAGAACAGGATGTCTTTCCATTTGTTTGTGTCTTCCTCAATTTCTTTCAGCAAAGTCTTGTAGTTTTTATTGCATAGATCTTTTACTTACTTGGTGAAATTTATTTCTGAGTATCTTATTGTTCTGATGCTATTGTAAATGGGATAGTTCTCTTTATTTCTTTATCACATTTTTCATTCTTTGTATATAGAAATGCAACTGATTTCTGTATGTTGTTTTTGTATCCTGCAACTTTACTGAAATCATTGATTAGTGCCAACAGATTTTTGGTTGAGTTTTTGGGATTTTTCTATATATAGAATCATATTATCTGCAAATAGCAACAATTTTACTTCTTCTTTCCAGATTTGGATGCCGTTTGTCTCTTTCTCTCGCCTAATGGCTCTAGCTAGGGCTTCCAGTACTGTATTGAATAAGAGTGGTCAGAGTGGGCATCCTTTCTTGTTCCTCATCTTAGAGGAAAAGCGTTCAATTTTTCTCCTTTGGGTATAATGTTAGCTGTTGGTTTTTTTGTATATGGCCTTTATTATGTTGAGTTATGTTCCTTCTATACCCTATCTGCCAAGGGTTTTTGTCATGAAAGGATGTTGTATTTTGTCAGATGCTTTTTCTGCATCTATTGAGATGATCATGTAATTTTTATTTTCCATTTTATTGTTGTGATGTATTACATTTATTGATTTGCATATGTTGAACCATTCTTGCATCCCAGGAATAAATCCCACTTGGTCATGGTGTATGTCTTTTTATGTGTTATTGAGTTCAATTTGCGAATATTTTGTTGAGAATTTTTGCATCTATATTCATCAGGCATATTGGTCTATAGTTTTCTTGTGGTGTCCTTATCTGGCCTTGGTATCAGGGTAATGCTGGCCTTGTAGAATGAATTTGGGAGTATTCCTTCCACTTCAGTTTTTTGGAAGAGCCTGAGAAGGATTGGTGTTATTCTTCTTTGAAAGTTTGGTAGAATTGATCAGTGATGCTGTCTCGTCTTGAGCTTTTCTGTGTTGGAAGGTTTTTGATTACTGATTCAATCTCTTTGCTAGTTACTGCTGTATTCAGATTTTCTGTTTCTTCCTGATTCAGTCTTGGTAGGTTGTATATTTCTAGAAATTTATCCATTTCTTCTAGGTTACCTAATTTGTTGGCAAATAATCGTTCGTAAGTCTGTTATGGTCATATGTATTTCTGTAGTATCAGTTGTAATGTCTCCTTTTTCATTTCTAATGTTATTTATTTGAATCTTTTTTTCTTACTCTGGCTAACGGTTTGTCAATTTTGTTTATCTTTTGGAAGAACCAGCTTTTAGTTTTGTTGATCCTTTCTATTGTTTTTCTGGTCTCCATTTCATTTATTTCCACTCTGATCTTTATTATTTCCTTCCTCCTTCTAACTTTGGGCTTAATTTGTTCTTCTTTTCCTAGTTCCTTGAGGTATAAAGTTAGGTTGTTTAAGATCTTTCTAATTTCTTAATATGTGCATTTATCACTACAAACTTTCTTCTCAGAACTGCTTTTGCTGCATCTCATAAGATTTGATATGTTGTATTTCCATTTTCATTTGTTTCAAGATAATTTTTTATTTCCCTTTTGATTTCTTCTTTGAACCATTGGTTGTTCGGAAGTATGTTGTTTAGTTTCCACATATTTGTAGATTTTTCCGGCTTTCCTCTTATTGTTGATATCTAGTTTCATACCATTGTGATCAGATAAGATAGTGTGATTTCCATTGTCTTAAATTTGCTGAGATTTGTTTTGTGCCCTATCAAATGATCAGTTCTGGAAAATGTTCCATGTGCACTCAAGAATGTGTATTCTGCTGCTGTTGGATGGAATGTTCTATATCTGTCTGCTAAATGCATTTGTTCTAGAGTATGGTTCCATTCCATTTCTGTGTTTTCTGTCTGGATGATGTATCTGTTGCTGACAGTGGGATATTGAAATTCTCTACTGTTATTGTATTGTCCATTTCTCCGTTTAGATGTTAGTATTTGCTTAATAATATTTTGGTGATCTGAGCCTATGTGTGTCTTTAGAGCGGAAATGAATTTCCTGTATGCAGCATATAATTGGATCTTGTCTTTTCATCCATCCTGCCACTCTGTGCCTTTTGATTGGTGAATTCAACCCATTTATATTTAGAGTGATTATTGATATGTAAGGACTTAGTACTGCCTTCTTATTGTTTACCTCCTGGTTGTTTTGTATCTCCTTTGTTTCTTCTTCCCTCTTTTTCTCTCTGCCTTTGTAAAGTGGTAGTTTTCCAGGGTGACTGTTGGTTCACACCCTCTGAAGCTTCCCAGGTGAAATCTGAAACTGGCCCCCATACACATAGGGCAGGGAGAGACAGAAGAAAGAGGCAGACCACTCCAGATTGGTAGGTGGCAGGTTTAAAAAGCAAAGGAACTTAAGTACAAGACTTCTTGGATGGCCATAGATGAGATCTCTGCACTCACCTGCAGAATCTTAAAAGTTTATATAGAGGCCTTAACTGTGCTCAGGCACATATACCATCCAGATGGTCCCAAAAACACATTACTGTCTCAAGGCTGTGTTCTTGGGGCAGCTTGTAGCTCAGGGAAGGCAAGTAGAACCCACATTCTAAGGACAGGGAAGGGGTGAGGAGCCCAACTGGGGGTCACATCCTCTCCAAGACCTCCTCCAACACTGACTTATTTGATCCCCCCTTTTGTTATGTTTCATGACTCTAGATTTTTAATCTTGTGGTTACCATGTGACTTACATAAAACATTTCATAGATAAAATAGTCCTTTTTATGCTGATTGCAACTTATCATCATTCAGCTAGAAAGCTTCCACCCTTTTACTCCTCCCCTTTTATATTTTTGATGTTGCAGTTTACCTCTTTTTATGCTGTGAATTCATTGAGAAATTATAGTAGTTATAGTTATTTTTAATGCTCTCTTCCTTAAGAGAGGGAAGGGGTTATATTATAATTAAGGGGTTAACTTACCTTTCTAATATAGAGTTAGTTTTCTAATTCTATTTCTCATCTTTGCTAGAGTGTACTTTGTATTGTGTACTTTCCTTTGCTTTTTGTTAATTAGTATCTTTTCATTTCAACTTGAATAATTCATTTCAGCATTTCTTGCAAGGCAGGTCTAGTTGTGTTGAACTCCCTCAGTTTTTGTCTACCTGGGAAAGCCTTTATTTCTCCTTCATATCTGAAGGATAACATTGCCAGATAAAGTATTCTTGGCTGGCAGTTTTTATCTTCAGC
The DNA here is from genome assembly GCF_021613505.1 of Equus quagga. Lineage (NCBI taxonomy): Eukaryota > Metazoa > Chordata > Mammalia > Perissodactyla > Equidae > Equus > Equus quagga. The sequence continues at coordinate 6,790,263 of NW_025796915.1, forward strand.
ACTTTGAAAATGTCAGTCCACTCTCTCCTGGCCTGTGGAATATCTGCTGTGAAATTGTTGACGGTCTAATGGGGGTTCCTTTGTAGGTTACTTTCTTTTTCCCCATGGTGCCTCTAAGATTCTTTATCATTGATTTTTGACAGTTTCATTATAACATGTCTTGAAGAAGCTCTTTTTGCATTGAGATAATATGATGGTCTATTAGCTTCTTGAACTTGTGTGTCCAATCCTTCCCAAATTTGGGAAGTTCTCAGCTATTATTTCTCTAAATACACTCTTTGCTCCTTACTCTGTCTGTTCTTCTGGTCAGCCAATTATTCTTATATTTGTTTTTCTCATCATATCTGACAGCCCTTGTAGGGTTAATTCATTTTTTTAAAATCTGTTTTCTCTCCTCTTATGAGTCTTTCCTAAATTGCTGTCCTCCAAGTTGCTAATTCTTTCTTCAATCTGATCTGCCCTATTTCCTAAGGTCTCTAATACATTCTTCAACACATTCATTGAGGTCGTCAGCTCTAGAATTTGTTTGGTTCTTTTTTAAAATTTCAATCTCTTTGGTAAAGAAGTCTTTCTGTTAATTAACTTATTCCTAAGTTAAATTGCCTAAGTTTCTTATAGCTTGTTGAATCTCTTCATAACAGCTGTGTTCTTTATCAGATCGCATATTCAGTGCCTTTGGGTTTGGTTGCTGGAGAATTATCATTTTATTTTTGTGATACCATATTACCATGATTTTTCACAGTATTTGATGAAATGTGCCTCTGTCATCACATTTGAAGCGGCACACACCTTTCTTAGTTGTTGATGTTGTTACAGTTCCAGACTGGAAATTAGAAGCTTTTCTTTTGCTTTCCAGAAGGTGGTGCTATAGCTCAAGTTTTTGGTTTCTCTTTTCCTGAGCCAGCTCTGGGGCTGCTCTTAGGAGCGTGGGTAGAAAAAGCTGGCAGTGGAGTGTGGGGAGGTGTGGGCTTAGCCCCTGGAGCTTTGTGGGCACCCATAGCCTGGTAGGGGCATCCTCAAGTGAGAACATTCCCAGTGGTCTGTGGGTGGACCTCCAGCAGAATTGGGGAAGCAGACAGCAGGGACCATGTTACTTCAGTGCCCTTTGTTATTCTTGTCTGCCTCTTTCCCTTTCCTCTCCCTCCCTGTGGTCACCAAGCTCCTTCCTCAGAAATTCATGCTGCTTGGTCAGTCACTCACTGCTTTCACTTTCCACCTCTTGAGGGAGGTCACTGTTGTCACCAGTGAAAGCCCAGGGTGTTGCAGTGTCGCCCCAGGGAGGGGGACTGACTCCTCCAATCCTTACTCCTCCTCTGCCTCCAAACTCAGCTGTCTCACTCTGACCGCTTGCCTGGTCCTCCCATCAGGCTGGCTGGACCTCCACAAAGTATCTCCTGGCGTGTCCACCCTGTTTTGCACTCTCCTGGTTCACTTTTTCCCCAATTGTGCAAGTGGGAGTGGGGCAGGCTCACCAACTCCCTTGGATCCAGTCTCCTCTGGGGACGTACCTCCCTGCCTCCTGCATCACAGGTGGGTAGAAATCTCCTGGAGATTCCAGTGTCATATGCAGAGGCATTTTTGTTCCATTATGAATGACCAATTGGTTATAAAATAAGGGGAGAGAAAAAAGGAACAACTCATGCTGCCATGATGCTGATGCCATGCTCTCCTCCACATTTTACATGTTTTTAAGTTAGGTGTAATATCAAGAACTCAAATTTATGAATGTTGCCCTTTTAACCTTGCTAAATCAACTGAATGAAGCAATAACAGGGAAGATTCCCAAGTCAAACACAGTCTGTTATGTGAAGGATTGCGGGCTGGGAGAAGATTCCTCATTCTTGGCAGGGGAAGTATTCCCTTTCAGAGCCGTTCCTTTGTGCCCTAAAACAGAGAGAAACTTCTTTCTAGTGCTTTCTTTTAAGGCATCCTACAAATGAGTGTCACCTAAATGCAAAGCATGATGCTAGGTGCTGGAGTGTGCATTAAATGACTATCACACAACTTCGTATTTCATAGTGCTTTTTATTTAAATTCTTTTGGCATATCTAAATGTCAGAAAGGGAATATATACATAGAAAATTCAAAACACCTTCCTAAAATGGTTTCTTATTGGCCAGTCACTGACGCCTTTATTTTGAAAGTTTGAATTGTCATATGTCTAAAGTGCATTCTTGCAGCTAATCAATAGCAGCATTTGTGTTGTTTATAAACCTTAAGAAATATTTAGACAAGAGCTGGAAAAGTCACAATAAAAAATAAAGTGTGATCTAGATATATTGATCCTTAATCACCCAAGAAGAACACTCACATGAATTAGTTTAAGTATACAAGAAATATACAGGAAAAAATAGCATTATAAAAAAGTTCATACGGCAATGAGAAAAGGGAATCTTCTGCTATTAATATTAAATATGGCAAGGAATATAATATAGTTTGTTGAATCCTAGAGGTCTTTGGAACCATAGAGAAATCTCTGATCTAGGCCAGTGTGGTGTGTATTTGAGGTCTGTGATATTCAACAAAGCTGGAGATCTGTAAGATGACTCAGAAGACTCCTGGCATAGCTTTGGAGAAATCACCAAGGCAAATGAAAATGTTCTTTCGTCACTGAGACTGTCAGTTCATGGCTTCTTGCGCCTAAAACATGAAAACCAGCACTTAGTGTTGAATTTTGCAATCAATAACACATTCGTAGCAATTGAATGTCTGGGAGGGCTTTAAGAGAACTCCTGTTTTATCATGGAAAAAGTTCAAGCTCTTCTAAGAAAGCAAGTAACTTATAAAATATACTTATCTGGTATTAAATTTAAAAAACAGGACGTCCCATCTTTTATCCTGTTGCAGTGATTTCCCAAATTGGCTAAGGAATACATGTGTTAAAAATGGACAAATGGGCTTGTGTAGCTAAATATTTGGAAAGAAAGGGGTTTTAAGAATAAGGAAAAAGAATGGGCCAGACTCTTGGGTATGTGTTTCATGGAAGAGGTCACAATGTGAGTCCTTTCTCTACCATGATGTCCACCATTCCATTCTATTCTCGTGGCCACTTACTGCTGTAACAAGACCAAGGAGTAAGTCAGGAGAGAATGAATTACAGGGAGAGCTGTCGTCCCCGACCAAAGCCTTTAGCCTCCTCTCCTCACAAGTGCCTCAGCTCAGCCTCTGGAAGCTTCATGTGAACAGAAGTGATCCATCTCCCTGCATTGCTGCTGCCTGGTGCAGTCTGCCAGGAGGGCCCAGAGAGTCCAGGGGTACCCACAACCACACATTTGCTCTCAAAGTGGATGGCAGGGCGAAGAGGTGGTGCACATACTCGGAGGGAGAACACAGAGGCCCCCACGAGTCAGGACTCACTTGGGTTGTGCATGATGCTGATAGCCAGGTCCCAGCTGAGAGCCCGCTCTCATCTCCACAGCCACAGCACACTGAGAGGGAAAGGACAGAAAGGAAGGATCAGCCCCTCTCAGCAATCTCTGAAACAGTCCTGCTTAGAGAGGTGCGCCAGGTGAAGTCCAGCACTGCTTTAGTTCAGTGAAGATACCCAGGTTAGAGCACCAGTCAGATACGTGTAGTTTCCTTGACATAGGCCACAAAAATTGTGTGCTGGGACGGTCTTTAGAGATCATCCAGGTTAATTTCCTCATTTTAGATAAGGAAGAGGAGTTCTTGAGAAAGTTGGTGGCCAGAGCTTGGCCTCCTGACCCCCACCTTCCCGTGCCCTTTCCACAGGAGCCCCTCAGCAGGAATAACACTTCCACAGCGCAGTTCTGCTTCTGAGAAGATCCTCATCAATTTGATGTGAATTCTTGTTACCCTCGGGTGACAGCCTCTGACTTCCTTCTTGGGCCCTATCCCTCTACACTGCAAACAGGGGCTTTGAACTGAAGAGCTCCAGTAAGACCAGTCCTAAAGAGATACAGACACCTTTGTGGGTTTGCCAGGAACAGGCCTATGCTGCACTGGCAATGTGAGATCAGACCTCAGCTGCCTCGGAGAGCATGAAAAGCTACAGCCATGGGGCTTAAAACATGAAACCCCTGATTTTACTAAGCAGACAAATAATTTTTACCCCTACCCTTGTTTCTATGTCGGTCCATTCAGACTCTGTGCCATCCGGTTGGGCAGGTGCTGCTGTGGAAGATCTTCGTTTTCGACTATGGTAAAGGGGAAACGATGCAACAATTATTTTTGCATCTAAGAACAGGAAAGATATTAGAACCAAGGAACTACTGTTTACACTGCTTTAGAGAATTAATAATACATTTTAGGATAGTCTGTTCCTCAGGAATGAGCAGTTAAGAAAACAACAGCCCTCTGAAAAGATACACTTGATGATCACTCACCCTGTTGGTGATTCTTGTTTTAAAGTCTCAATTTCAGTAAATTGAACAGATTGTCCACCACCCCTTGTTTTATACACATCACCCTAAAGCCAAGAGAAAAGGTCACTGTTACTTTGGTACATCCAAATGATAAACATACATATATATTTTAAATTGAATTTAACACTCCACTGTTTTATGCAGACTCCCATCCACAAAACCAGATGGTGCTTAGGACTGCTGGGTCTGTGCTATTAAAATATTCTAGAAATTGGAGTATGTATCTCTCTCTCACTAAACAAAGAAGCTCAATGCAATCTAATCAGTAACGTTCTTAATTGCAGAAAAAAATTATTCCTGTTTGTTCAACCTATAATTTAAAATGTAGGCTAAGGATCAAGAGATCTCCCAGAAATGTCTCAAGTTCTAAGGCATTATCTTTTCTTCTCTGGGTGCACCATCCCCTTCATATTCAAATGACAGTGCAGTCTTACTTGTAACTATAATAAGAACTATCCTCTAAATTGAATTTGAAATGAAAAACTTTTTTTTTGCAGTCTTGTCTTTTACTTCCCTGATTATTAAGTGACTCTTTGATCAAAGGAAATTCTTCTCAGGCAAGGGAAAGGGCTTTGAGTAGCTCAATACTAAGTAATTTTGATTGGCCAAATTTTAACGTGAGCTTTTTATCTTGAACTGACAGAAGACAGAGGTAGGAGGTTTTTTGTTTAGGTTTACTTTTTAAGTAGCAGTTAAAACTAAATATACATAAGAATATATAATAATAATAAATAATAATAATAAAAATAATAAACATAATAGATCTGGGGTTCCTCTAACAAACCTGAGAATCTAAGTCGCATTCACTAGAAAGCAGATTGAGTCCTAGTTTAGCGGGTTCACAAGCTAAGCGAGTTTTCTAACAAACAAAAAGATTTACGTTCCAGTTGACACTGCCTGTGTGTCATCCAAAGAATAAAAGAGTAGAGAATTTTTTGTTAAGTTGCCTTTTTTATATATATTTTTTCTCCTGTGTACATTTGTTTTTACCTTGATTAGTTTAGTCTCAATCTCCCCATCGGAGGCTAGTTCCTGGTGGGTCAGCATGTACTTCTCACACTTAGCTAGTGCCTTTTCATTTGCAACAGATACTGTGATGGCATGAGGGACATGTGGCTGCATGACTGTTTCAGTTTGCACGTTAGAGGCAGGCTTATGGTCTACCCATCTGTCTCCTGCAGAGCGTGATCGTCTGTGTCGGAGACGAATTGGTGGTACGTTCTGATCAGGTTGAAAGAGGAATCAAGAAACAAGCATAACCCAGAATTAACTTAAGCATATTATTAGAAGTGCAGCAGGTTTGGCTACATTAGTTTGTGGCAGTATCAAAACAAATGCATGAACCTTTTCCAAAGCTAAATGTCATTCAAGCAATTTAAATGTTCTCCTTGGTTTTAAACACAAAAACCAACAAACATCTTTTAACACCAGCTTATATATTATATATAGTCATGTGCTACATAACATTCCAGTCAGTGACATCCCGCATATACAGTGGTGGTTCCATAGATTAGTACTGTATAGCTTAGGTGTGTAGTAGGCTACACCATCTAGGTTTGTGTAAGTGCCCCCTGTGATGTTCACACGACAAAGTCGCCTAATGATGCATTTCTCAGAACATAGCCCCGTCATTAAGCAGAGCGTGACTATATCCTACCAGGGAGCTTCCCTTTCAACAAAGAATGGAAGGAAAAATCCTGGTACTGCTGCTAGTCTTTCCTGTGTAGGTGGTATTTCGTACAAATAATTCATTTTGCATTCTCAATCAAAAACCAGTATTTGTGCCTGGGATTGTAAGGTAATCTGTTAGGTCCACAACCATGTTTAAAGCTTCAATAAGATCAATAAAAGCCCTAGACGTGTCATAGCCCTCTCAACAAAAAAGAGAACACTCCTCATACAAAGACCGAAAAAAAAAAGCTGATGGAGCTGTGTATACAAAATGCTCAAGAGCGTAAGGTATAAGAACCTTATGTATAAGATGATTAAAAGAATGTAAAGTACTTCTGAGTACTTTCAGCTAAGATTTTAAAATCTCAAAACAGAACTTCATGAAAAGGTCACAGAATAATGGCTAAAACATACCAACTATTTTTCCCCCCAAACATTTCATCAGTTTCAAGAACCAAATAAAGAATGTAGTGTTCAAATCAGTCTCAATCAGACAATAAAAAACTAGTTGCTTCCAGTCAAATGTCATATAAATTTGGGTAAGTTAAATTTAGCATATTCAGCCTCAGAAAAAATATTTCACATACAGGACATAGGTAATAGTTTGAAAGAATGAGTATCTTTGGGATTTTACAAACATCTTCTGTTTGTAAAACTGAAAGCAAATGAAAGAGCCTGTCATAGGCCAAGTCCTTCCAAGCTGGTCAAGTATGAAGGAAGATCCCAATTCAAGATGCCTATCTGGAGAACTGAAGCATCTCCCCTACATAGTTATAAGAAGCAAATGAGGCCCTCGGGACAAATCACAATCCTATCAACATGGGCAACACAGTTTGCCACTAAGCATGCCCGAGCCACACAGCAAGCAGGAGACTGTCCATTCTTAAAATGGCTTAATTAACCGACAGACCATCTGGCTCTCACAATCTACCATTTCACAAAGGTGACGGTTTTCTTGAAACACATTTAGCCATAAATACATTCTGAAACAAGCTTCAGAAAGGTGACAGTCCTTAAAATCTACTATCATTTATGAAATAAATGATATTTAAAGTTTCTTCCTCACTGAAGTATAATTCAGTCCACCTGACATAATTTTTGACTAACAAACTTAGATGCATAGATAACTAGCCTAAACTTTTCTGCTGCACTTCTAAAGAAATTTTGATTTCAAGTGAGAAGTTAAAGGATCTCTAGTAAATCCTCTTAAATATCTCATAGCCAAATTAGATATTAATGTTGATTAGGCATAAGCAGGTCTTGAATCGTTTCCAGTCTATAAACTTCCATGAAATAAAGGGGATTTATTAGAGTTGATCAGAAAGACCAGTCACCATAATTTGCTCCATAAAAAGGTTTAAAGCAAAATCTGCAAAGTAAAGAACTTAAGAGACTTTCAAATCATCTGTTGCCTTGGTAAATACCTTGCAATTCATCACCATCCCTTAATAATCAGGAATGAAGCCATCTAAATGAAATTTGTCTGCACCTTCAATTATACCAGAAAATCTAAAGCAAATATTTACTATAAGATTAATTTGTTTAGAAGAAAACTTCTAAAAGAACTATATTAAGATTTTACTGAATGTAAATTCACAATATTAACTTGGTCCATTTATTCAGATTAAATGGAAAACTTTACTTTAATCCTTAAGAAGAAAACAAACGTGAAATTGTTTAAACACCCTTGAATGAGGCAGAGGCCTTGTAAATGAGATAAAGGTCTTGAGATTAAAAGCAATTTATTGGACATGTAAGCCTTCAGTAGTTACAACTGGTTTGGACTCTTCAAAAATAGTCAATGTCATGAAAATCAAAAAGGGGCTTTTATATTAAAACAGATTGAAGAGACCTAATATCCACATGTAATGCATTCACCTTGATAGGGTCATAGACTGAAAAAACAAAAGCCATTTCACAACTGGGGAAACGCAAACATGGGCTGTATATTAGAGGCTATCTATTCTGTTAACGTCACCATTCTTAGGTGTTGTAAAGACCGGTTATGCAGGACAGTGTCCTTACTCCTAGGGATGAAGTGTCACAAAGTCTATGACTTACTTTCAAGGGTTCAAGAAAAAATGTTCACAAATCCATTTAAAATGGTAAATCTAGGTTGGGGGAAAAATGATACTGTGCCATTCTTTCAATTTCTCTTTGGGCTTGAAATTTTTCAAAATAAAAGTTTCCCCACAACTAGAAGGACCTGCAACTAAGATATACAACTGTGTACAGGGAGGGGTTTGGGAAGATAAAGCAGGAAAAAAACCAAAAAAAAGATTGGCAGCAGTTGTTAGCCCAGGTGCCAATCTTAAAAAAAAATAAAAAAAGTTTGGGAAAACAATTTTAAAAATAAAAAGTTCAAAAGCAGCAAAAAATCTAATTTGGGGAAGGGAAACCAAAAGCAAAAAATGGAGAATGTGCTCTGAGACACTCATATTCACTGATTTTGCGGATGTTTATTAGCTTATGCAACTGAAAAGCACAGGTTCCTCTGGAGGTACCTGGCGAACCCGCGTTCACTCAACACGAGGTATTACTTCTATTGCCAGATAGGCTTTTTCAGATGACAAGCTAGGCCTCAATTTCAGGGTGATTCTGATGTTTCATTAGACCTTTATTATTTTGGAGCTCAGCCATCTTTCCGGTGAGCTTTCTGAACCAAGTTACACAAGAACAAGATTAAGGTCTATTGCTACAATGCTTTAAAAGAATCTGGCACTGACCCTGCAGCAAGGATCCTCTTCTATTTCTATCTCATTTCTGAAGGTAGGAACCACCTCCCTGCCTTCAGTCCGGTACATCCCTCGCCTTCTGTCTGACACGATACAAGTTTTACTTTGTCCTGGCTCCTGCTGCCTACGCCTTGCGATAGATGTGACAGTGAGAGGTGTGTTGTACGGAGGTATTTTCTGCTCCCATTCCGAAACACAGGAAGCTACAGAAATGCTGCTGCAAGAGTTAGAGCGCCTATGTAGCTGTGGCTGGCTCATGAGTTGCTGGCCGTTGGAAATCTGAGCAATATAGTTACTAGAAAGCTAAAAAAATTGAAGAAAAATTAATGAGCAAGACTGAAAAACTGAGAGAAATAATTCAATACTTTTCTATAATTTTAGCACATGAAAACATTATAATTGTACTGTTACTAAATTTTTTATATTAAATTTGTACTTTGTTCATACTAAATTTAAAAATATTTATAAATAGAATAAAAATATTTACAAACAGAAGTTTGAGAAATATAGTAAATATAAAACAAAACTTTGATCACATAGAAATAGTCACCTAATCTGAATAAATTTTCTCTAGTACTACATTACAACACAACTACAAATAACTTACAGGCACTGGCGATGGAGAAACAGATCTTGGAGTCACTTTTTCTCGATCCCGCTCCCGAGAGGGTCTCTCCGGCTTTTCAGGTTTGGGCTCAGTAACAATAGCCTTCAGTTGTTTCAGTTTTTCATCTTTGACCCAGAGTTTATTTTGCATCTCCAGCTGTTTGGCTGCCACTCGACGCTCCTGTGGATGATCAATGTATGTTCCACTTCAGTTATACCACACGAGTGTACCAGATTACCTGAACACTATTTCCTATAAATGACAGTTCTCCAATTCTTCCTGAGTTAACTATGCTTCATAAGTTTAATTCATTTGTCATGAATTTTAAGGGCAGAGAAAGGAAATAGAATGAACCGAATAGTGGCTGCTTTTGCCGCCACCACCTAAACCCTACGCCCCAAGCACAGATGCTCAGAACGCTACACTGTGAAACACGTCGTCCCTCTCGGAGGTCTCGCTACGGGAATGGCACTCACGCATTCTTTCTCCCACTTCATCGTTGTTTCTGTCACCATGCCTTGCAACCTGGCTTCTAATCTGCGTTTGTCAGAAAACTGTCTCTGAAGTTTCTGGTTCTGGGTTTCCAGTTCCTGTTGCAGATTCCTCTTATCTTCTTCATAGATAGTAGTGGTTTTCTCTAAAATCTCAATCTGGGAAGGGAGACCATTATGTTGAGTTTTTGGTGTGTAAATATTTCATGAAGCTATAAAATAATCTTTTTAATTATTTGCTTATGCAAGCATAGTTGTGAAAAGAAAAACCACAGAGACAGCGTTTTCCTCTAAAATTTCATCTGAATTCCTACCTCCGTTCCTAAAAATGAGAACTTTTAAACAAGTTCCTCACTGAAAGTTGAAGTTATGATTGACTTCATGTGGAAATTACTTTCCCCTAAAATTAAGGCTACAATTTTATTTTCTAGGCTATTTTCAGAATAGAGAACACTGTATTGGCTGAGATGAGCTTCTCTCTAGAATGAATATGTACCCCTCTGTAAAGGATGTAAATGAGAGAACAAGCAGGTATTACACAGTAATAAACCAAAAAGCAACTGTAATCAAAGCTAATCTCTAGAGAGCCCCCTAGGAAGCTCACCTATTTGAGCCAGAGAACATTCTCTTCAGTTGCTAACGTCTAACTCATAAAATTAAAGGGTACATTATGCCTTTTATGCTTTTCACTCCCATTTCCTCTTCTTTGGGGGGGATGAAGATTAGTAGCTAACCAAGTGATAACTCTCAGCAAGCAGTGGTTACAGGCCCATAAGCAGAATGGCTACGTCAAGACCAGCGCCAAGCGGCCAGCCCGTACATCCCCTATAATAACGCCAAAGCAAACCTTATATTCCAAAGTTTTATTTTTCTTCTCCAGTCGTTCTATTTCCAATTTCTGTCCCGAGATCACCTTTTCTTTTTCATTTAGTTTTCCTTGAATGTAGTTTTCTTTATTTAAAACAGTATTGTCAAATTCTTGCAACAAAGCTTTAAAAGTAATAGCTGAAACAAAAGCACGCATGCCAAGTTTACTCCAGTTCCAAAATAACCAATGAAATCAAGTTTTATTAGCCAATAATAAATAAAATGTAGCTATTCAGCAAATCTCTCTTTGAGAGTTAATCTATCATCATAAATCACGTTTGGAAGGAAATCTAGAATTTGATTCTCAAATCTACAAAACAGACATGCAGAGAAGCTTTCTGTTTATGACTGAAAAACACTGCGTCTTTCTACGCTACATAGAAACACGACTTAGTGAACAACACTACGCCATGGCATCCCCTTCCCAGCCCTCATAGGGACAACAGACACTAACAGAAGTAACACTAGATTTAGGATTGGTTAGATCTGAGTTGAAATCCCTAGTACACTGCTTACTAGTTATGTGACTTGGGCAACTTACTTAATTTTCCCAAGCACATTTCCGCATTTCAAAATGGGGATTTAAATACCACTTATCTCACACCTTTCTTATGAAGATTGAAATGAGTTGATGATGATGTAAAAACAGTAGATTCACTCCTCCTGAGCGCTTACTGTGTACCAGACTGTTCAGTGTTCTACGTGACTTTCATACATTATCTCATTTATCCTCACAACACCCTCTGAGGTAGGAACAATTACAATCCCCATTTTGCAGACCGGGAAACTAAGAAATAGAGGATTAAGTAATCTGCACAAAGACACAGTTATTATGATGTGATATATGTCAAGTGTCTTGCAAAGAAGTAACTAGTAGGAACTGAAAACAAAGTAGCTACTATTCCTTTGTGTCCACCGCTGTTAATTTTAAAAAAGGAGAGAATACACACTCACTTTTTTCTTTTCTCTTACTTTCTTGGAATATCAAAAAGCTGTGGGGAAAGTTTGTCAGTCCAACTGAACAAAGCCTTGAGCACTGCAAAGCGCAGAGACCAAGTACCGTTCCCCAAAGATCCAGCCCGCCACAGGACCAGACTCACTGCGAAGGTCGGGAGTTAAACGACTGCACACCGTTTTTGCCCTTACATTGTTTGTTAAACTCGTCAATCATCATTTGTCGTAGGTGATGTCGCTTCTCTAAGGCTTCAATCAGCCTGGGAAGAGTCTGCTCATCGTTGACATCCAGAATTTCACAGGATGGCAAAGGTGGAAAACTCTGTAAAACCACTTCCGTAACCAGCGGTTCTGTATTGAATAATAAAAAGTTAGACAGGAGAGAAGCAGCTGATTTAAACAAGTTGAACACTGTGATGGGAGCCCCCGTCCAGTTACTGGTGTACTTCAAGTTGTCATAACCATGCTTCCTTACCCATGAGAGTTATAAAAAAGGAAAGTGAATTAAAACTGAGAGTTAGAGTATGTAGAAAGAAAATCTCATTTATACTTTGGTTCAGACTTTTTTGCACTTGGTTCTTGAGGGGAAGGTAAGTAAACAGTTCTCTTATATGAAATAGATTTAAAAAGAGACAGACAGACAGACAGACTACTGAGTGGGCAAATGACATAACTGCAAATCCTACCGTCTCCAACTGGACCTCCCCGGACCTGGTTCCTGTACCGCCTTCCAGGCGTTAAACCACATATTGCCTTGTCTACTGGTCTTGCTACTTCAACTTCTTGGGTCACTTCTGCGAATCTCATGACTTGCTAAGATACAAAACAAATGGAGTTTTTTTTTTACAAATAAGCATATCCAAGTCCTTCAGAAACTACTAAATGAAACAATAAGAGATCGGTCATTAGGTCACTTCTCTAACTAATGGTGCTGCATCAATTTAAAACACATTCAAAATGTCATCCTTCACATCCAAATACTAGTTTTCTCTATAGAAACTCTGAGACTTTATAAGATAAATACATTAAAATTACCAAGCTTTCCTCGTAATCTTCGGCCTTTGGATTCACACATACGATCATGCGTACTTTTCCTTCCCCGTCAAAGTAGTTCTTGAACAGATGGGTTAACTTTGAATCTCGATATGGAACCATCTATAAATACATTCAAATCCAAAAACATGAGGCCAAAAATGCACACAAATGAATCTATACAAACAGTTAGAGGCTGGTGCTCACCTTGTTCGTCCCACACATTTGGTTCTCTCGTAGGACTTCCATACATGTTCTTAGCGTCATGAGTGACTGGTTAATGTTACCTGACAGACAAATACACACAGAAGACATTTGAAAACAACAAGAGAATAGGCAGTGTGGTCTGTTTGCCTATAAAATCCCTACTTCATAGAACGATTAGATGGAAATTACAAAAACAGATCTTAGCGGCTCAATTTAAAGAGCTGTCCATGCATGGTCGGGCATATTTCACAGGTATTTTAATGGCAGTGTTTCAGGAGCAGTTAATACCGTCCTTCAGGGAGTCCGTCAAAAGGACTCTCCGCTCGATGCTACATGACACTTCATGACCCATAAAATTTCTTCCAAATCCAAAATTCTGTGAAAGAGTATATTAGATGCAGATGTTTAATTTCCTCATATTAAAATATTTTCTCTAAAGCGTGAGCATTTCAGGCAGCAGTTGGCTCCCTCAAGACACTGAAGTCTCCCCTGCACGCAGAGGGGCCCCTGTTCCTGACGGTCAAGTGTCTTAGGCCCCAGCTGACTCTGTCTGCTCTACATCTACCCGAGCATTTCTTAGGTGGCATGCTTGTTACTTCTTTTTTTTTTTTTAAGATTTTATTTTTTTCCTTTTTCTCCCGAAAGCCCCCCGGTACATAGTTGTATTATATTCTTCGTTGTGGGTCCTTCTAGTTGTGGCATGTGGGACGCTGCCTCAGTGTGGTTTGATGAGCAGTGCCATGTCCACACCCAGGATTCGAACCAACAAAACACTGGGCCGCCTGCAGCGGAGCGTGCGAACTCAACCACTCGGCCATGGGGCCAGCCCCTGCTTGTTACTTCTGACCCTCTTGTATGGATTTCTAAGCCAAGGCAAGTCTGAGAGATTAATCAGGCCTCCAGTAATGTATGAGATTTCACCTCAGAGACCCCAACAGTACATAAGAATTTGCTCATTTTGGAACCTTGATTAAGGTCAGCCAACTCCACCACACTTTCATCCTTGGCCACCTCTCAAAATTCAGAGCTCATCGGTACCCCTGTAATATTCCCTGATGCACGATTTCTCTTCCTTGACCCCAGCTCCCAATGCCCTTTCTTCTTCCATTGTGCTCTCCGGAACCATATTCCTGTTAACAGACTTCATTCATCCTCGGACCTCTCACAGAATGATCCAGTTGTCTCCCTAATGGCCAGGGGTTCTTAACCTGGGGTCCATGTTGTCCATGGGTACATTTCAGGGAGTCCACATACTTAGATAGGAAATAAACTACATCTTTATCTTTACTGACCTCTGAAATTTAGCAATTCCTCCAATTATGAATGTAGACCAAAAAAACACAGCAGTATTAGTACCTGTGATTTTTATCAATAGACATCAGAGATTTTTATAGCATATTACAGTTTATTGCAGATCTCAAGATATTTATGTTCATTGCTTTGAAATTATATAGTTATTAGACCTGCTGGTGGGTCTTTATTTAAGGCATCAATAAAGAAGCACATAAGTTACCGTATGACAAATGTTTTAAGAATACTTTTAAAAACACGTTTTGGTCTAATGGGTTTCCTTTGTAATCCTGTGTACTTTACGTTATACATTCAGAAATACTATCTGAGAAGGTCCACACGCTTCACCCTGCACAGTGATGCAGAGGCCTGCAACCTCACCCTCATTCCCCGAAGGGCAGTGCTTCCCCTGCAGCCTTTTTGAGTAAAAGATGCTTGTGTTCTAATGCCTGACATTTTATAAGGATGGGAGCAGAGGGAGGCCAGCAACGTGCTCCTGGTCCTCACTGCTGCCTTCAAATGTTCCTCCTGCATGCCAGCACCTGAGTCATTAGGTATCTATGAGGAGGGTCACCCTCACGTGCTGTCAGAGGGCCTGACCTCCTCAACGCAGTAAATCTTTATCTCTTTACCAGTGCAGCTGCACAGCCGTGCCCAAACCCCAGACATTTCACTCAGAACTGTGCCACCTCTGGAAACCTGACACTGTCATATGCCCTGTGAGATAATAGAAAATATATATATTGGTCTCTGCCCCCAGTTCCTGGCACAGAGCTCCTAAAACCCTTGTCATTTCCTAAGGGATAAGAACACCAGGAGCATCTCTTGTTCTAATATTTGGTCTTTGACCCTGTCCCTGACAGAGAGCTCCTCAAACCCTTGTCAATTCCTAAGCGATAAAAGCACTAGGAGCATCTTTTGTTCTAATGAGGCGATTCTGGGTGGTTCCTGGATGGGGGCTTGTCACCAGAAAGACCAAGCCATGATGAGAAGCTTGGAATTTTCAGCCAGAGAGGTGAGAGAGGCTGGAAATGGAGTTAATGATCGATCTTGGGTACATGAGGATGCCTCCATAAAAATCCCAATAGCATGGGGTTCAGGGAGCTTCCAGACTGAATGCATCCATACTGGGAGGGGGGACACACCTCAGCTCCATGGAGACAGAAGTTCCTGTGCTCAGCATCCTCCCAGATCTCGCCCTACATATCGCTTCATTTGGCTGCTCATCTGTATCCTTTATCATATCCTTCTATAAACTGGTAAACATAAGTAAGTGCTTCCCTGAGTTCTGTGAGCCACTCTAACAAATTAATTAAACCTGAGGAAGAGGTTGTGGGAACTTCCAATTTGTAGCCAAATCAGGATCTGTGGGCCACCTGGGGACCTGCTACTTGAGATTGGCATCTGAAGTAGGGGGGCAGTCTTGTGGGACTGAGCCCTTAATCTATGAGATCTGATGCTATCCCCAGGTAGGTAGTTTCAAAATTTCAATTATAGGACACCTCGCTGGTGTCGTGGAATTGCTTGGTGACCAGAAGTGAAGTGTTCTGCGTAAAAGTAAAGAAGACACACAGGAGAGAAACAGTAGGGAAGAACTGGATTTTTCCCAAAATAAGAAAGAGGAAAACTGAGTTTTTCCTTTATATGCCCTAACCACAATCTCCTTTTCTTCCAGTTCTCACATCCTATCTTTTGACACACCTGCTCCTCATCCATATTAACACTGATAGTCCTTTCTGTTTCTTTCCCCCAAAGCATCAGAACCCCCAGGTTTCTACTTTCTTTGCAATCTAGCTAAACCTCTCGTCCCCTCAAGGTTAGTCCTTCCTCTTGTGATCTGGATTCCAGATTCTCTATCTTATTTACACACATATAATATGTGTGTGTGTTTTTTTTAGTCATTTCATAATCCCTCAAGTCACCAACCTTCTCGCTCCTTCCCAGGTGCTTTAAACTCATCGTCTCAAGGATTGTTGATCTCAAGGCTCTGCCCTCAGCTGGTCACTATCTGTTCTCCATGAATAACCTTATCTCCCCCATTGCTTCAATCATTTCTCTATTGGCAAAACCTAAACCTACAAACCTCAAGTCAAATCTCTCTCCTTCCAAATCCATGTGCCTCTGCATCCAATTACCAGGCACTTCCACTGGAATAAATTGAACATATCCAACACAAAGCTCTTTAGCTGCCCACGCCTGCACCGTAAACTGCTTCTCCTCATTTAAAGTCTTCCTTGTCCTCTTCCTCACCCTCCACAACCAGGTGGACCTACTTCCCAGCTAGCTCTCAGTTTTGTCTGACCTTTGCCTCCAGGTCCCACGACTGCTCATCTGAATTACTGCAAGGCTCCTGCTCTTCATATCTCTAGACTTGCTCCAGGTAAATTAATTAATTAATTCTCTACACTGGGGAAATGATCTTTCTAAAAGAACTAATCCTTCACTGACTTTAAGGGGAGACTATATAACAATAGAAAGACACAAGTTTTGAGATTCCAACCAACCTGCGTTTGAACCCAGTCTCCAACCTTGGAAAATTACTTAAACTCTCCTAACCCATTTGCTCATCTGAAAAGTAGGTGTGATAAAATGCTGGAAAGTCAGAATCAAGAAATCAAGCCCATGCATAGTAGATACTATGATACACACTAGTCTCTTAATAACTGGTAGCCACCATTATTCCTTCGAGGTAAAATTCAGACCTTTTAATATGATGGACAGAGTCTTCACGACCTTGCCTTGCTCTTGTCTCTCAGTTGTCTTGGTTCACCAACCCATACCCTCCACTTCAGCTACCTTGACCCTGCCATGTTCTCTCAGGAACCTGGTCTGTTTACAAGTGGCTGCCTCCTGTGTCAGGGATGATGCCTTAATCCTATCCTTCATATAGCCGCACTCCTCAATTTAAGTGTCAACTCTGTGAATTCACCCCAGACCCCCCTCACACACACCTCCCTGGATGAGACAGCCCTGCCCGGTACTCCCACAGTACCTTGTGCTCCCTTCCCTCATACTCTACTGGAACAGTCTGGTTATCTTCCTCCCTCTTGTACTAGCTGAACTCTCTGGGGCAGGGCTCCATCCTTTATATCTGTGTTCTATTCCTGGCACACAGTAGGTACTCCAGAAATGTTGTTAACATAAAACATAACATGAATGGCTATACTAAATGAAACATTAAAAAAAACCCCACAGATTTCCTTTCAATTGGCTTCTGTGTTCAAAGATTTTTCCCATCTCCAAAAGTTGACTTTTACCACTAGGAATGTTGGAATTACAGTGAATCACTTAATTTTAAGACCTAGTACTGACAATACTAGCAATAGATATTCAATATGAATATAACTTTATTTTTATTTTTGTCATTTTTCCTCATTCTTAAATCAGTATATTGTAACAGGTCGATGATAAACCAGCATAAGAAACAGCACTGACCACTAAACAGCCTCTAAATTATCAAATTGAAGACAATTATGGTTAAACCACCTATCAATAAACAGATGACAAAAACTGGCACTGCAAATCTTTGAAAGCTGTAGCAATAAATAAGTGCTGTGCTTTGCTCACCAGCTTCACGTAATCTGTTCCCTTCTGCTTTTGTCCGGTTAGTTCTTTCACTTCCAGCAAGATCTACCAAGGACAACTGGCTTATAGTGATTTGTTCTTTTTCCTGAAGGGAAGATCATAATGTCAATAACAGAACATGAGTTATAAGTGGTTTACAATGTTCTTTAAATATATTCAAATCAGCACATTATTAAGTCTTATGAATATGGTATTTGCACAATACATAACGTACAGCAGGGGCAAAGGATACATGTTTTGGAGGAAGAGTTTGCTAACAGCACATGATAAATACACTCATGCATTAATGCTTGTCGCCCACCGTCTCGTCTTCTACGCTATACTGCAAGCTCCATGAGCCCAGGGAGTCTCCATCTGCAGCACCTGGCACTGAGCACGAGCTCAGTAAATGTCTACTAAAGAGTGAGCCTAGCACAGGGCTATCCTAAATTTTTCTGTAGTCATATATTTAATAATTTTATAATCTAATAACTTCATAATACTCTAATCTTTATCATAAGAATTGAAAGTCAAGAGGACATAACTGATATTGTAATGTGAGATGTGATTCAAAGGAAATCTGGTGTATATGGAGGCTTGACTTGCAGGCACTTTCTAGCTACCAGGTAGTGAGTGCTGACTGTACGCCAGGCACGGACAAAGAACTTCACACGCGTTACCTCCTTCAATCCTCACAACATTATGAAGTCTCCTACAGTTAGGTCAGACAGCTGGTAAATGAAGAAGAATCAGAGTTCAGATCCCAGTGGTCTTCAGTACCATCTCCTGCCATCTACAAACCTTTATGTATGTTTTGAATGGAATTACACTTTAATAGCTTAAAGTTACTAAATATTTACATTCGGGCCCAAATGCTGTTACTAATTGGTGTAAACCTTGTAGCGTGACAGGCCCAGCAGTAAACAGCGATCAGCAGATGGGTGGCCCTACTGGCCTATCAACCAAGAGAAGAACGGTTCAGAATTGGCCATCTCCTGAACTGAACCTACCCTTCAGAGTTGACTGCTGACATTTAAAAACCATTAACTGAATTTCTGCATACAAAATGAGTCTTCAGAGATAAAACAATGAATCACGCTTTCTTACTTTATCTCCTCTATTAAAGAGATTTATAAAGATTTGTAAACCCTTTGCAAAGCAAAATTCCATGTTCTAAGATTTAATAGCCAGTCTCCCAAAACTATGTACACTATCTAATGGAACAATTAGAAAAAAGTCATCACCTACACATATATTAATTCAAAGAGCAGTCTTCATTGCAATGAAACCTCCCTGGTTTAACTCTAATTCCAAAAATTAAGGATTTGGTTAGAACAAGAAAAACTCCACACACTACAAAACTTTACCTGTAAGACATTGTCTCCATCTGCATCCAAAGGGGCCTGGACTAATTTAATGTTGAACACGCTATGGGAACGGCTGGACTCACGATTCAGATGTGTGTTAGCGATACGTCTCTTTTTCTGGCCTGTGATGATAGAGGAATCACTGATCAAACCTGAACTCAGTCGTGTCCATATATACACTTTCTACTAAAAGAGTACTGCTGTTAAATTATAGTGGCAACTCTCAGCATTACATTTATCATTTTATATTTTTCTAATTTTAGCCATTTCTAACCTCGCCAGAAAACTTCAAAAGCTTCCTCAGTAGATTTCACTTCTACTTCTGTACATCCTGCAACATACATGTTATGGTTCTTATCTTCGCGAAGCAATTTAGATTGTGGAGGTCTATGAGAAAGAAAAAAACATTAGTTTCCTAAATTATAAGATACCAATATCTCAATTTAAGACTAGGACTAAAATGCCAGGCAACATGACACCCATTCTTATAATGGGAATAAGCCTAAGCAAGACTGCAGAAAAAACATTAACCTTGGATAAGAATAAGGACACGTAGTCAAGATTAGTTACATAACAGGAGAACAGGAACCTATTTTGTTTTAAAAGCTTTGTGCTTATTTATTCTAAGAAAGCACATGAAACACCACTTACTAAACAATTAGAGATCAAAATGGTAGGACAGCAACATCACATGCACAGGTTAAGCATCAAGATCTAGCATTTTCCTAATATTAAAAGATCGACAGATGGAACTGGTTCTGACCTCAGTGTCAGCAAAAAACAAATGCAGAAAGAGTTTGGTCTATACCAGGAGTGGCAATCTTTTCAGAGTGGCTGGTCAAGCTCTAGTCTGAATGTCGGGATAAGGACGGGAAAGGGCGCTGCCTATGGGCCTCAGTCTTGGGGATGGTGGGGGTAGAAACGTTTACCAGCCGCCATCACGCAGTAAATGGCAGATTTTTCCAGAAGTAAGACGGGGCTTTAGAGGTAGCAGCCAGACCAGTGCCAATGAAAAACCACCTACATGCAAACATGCCACAGATGCCAACCACTAGTATAACTGCACCCTTCTTAAGAAAAGAGACAACACCATCACATACACAAAATCTGTGCTCCTCATCGGGGTGCTGCAGCTGTTCCACCTACCGAAGGAATAAGGTGTAAGTTACTGTTCCTACAGCAGCCGTCTCACAGTAACACATTCTGTCCAGAGTATGTGACAGTCACGATGAGTCATATCTTAAAAATCCTCCACTTGTAATATTTCTTCATTGTAATAAAACACTAAATGTTAACCAGCTCAAAAAAGCAGGTTAAACACCTAACAAATTAAATCTGAATTCAGTGCCAAGTAAGCGCCATGCGAGTTCATTCAACAGGTTACCAGACAGGTCACAAGGCATACAAGTCACATTTGTCAGTCTTCCTTTTGTATGACTAAATAAAACCAAGATAGGCTCCTTTGAAAATAATCTCAGTGAGAACAAACCAAACAGCAACTTGGCACATGTGCAGACATGGAACTGATGGGTAGCAATGAATGACATCACAACAGCGTACGAACATGGGTACGCACAAATGATACTTTGAAACAAACTGGAAAGTAATTAGCCTATAAATTGTTTAAAGTAAAAGTTGATATAGCAACACCTGTTCTCAGTCTAATGGTTTTCTAAATCCAGCTGTTTCTCCACTAATGTTCAGTTAGACATACACACAAAAGTTAAATATGACACAGATCTTCCTACTATTTATGTCCTGAGAGGCCTATTTAACAAAGATGGCATTGCAGATAAGTATTTAACTTAAGAACAAAACCGTCAAGTCAGGAACAAGATACTAATGGTAGACATGAGATTCCAGAGTCAACGAGGGCACAAATGCAGGTTTATTGTTTGTGACACCAGGGTGTAACTGTCTTCATTCTCAGCAGGGCAAGACCCAAGGGAATCTAAAGAGTAGTCTTTTAACTCTGGCAGAATGACAACACAGATGTCACGTCATACTAATCAGTGATGGAAGATCTGTGAGCATTAGCTGTACAGACAAGCCTTAGGCTCCACTCTGTAGGGACTAAGACAGCTGGTTAAAGAGGCTACAGTCTCCTAATACAAAGTGTCGGGTTCTCAAAAGGCAGTCCCAGGGCACATCCGTAGGGACACTTTGTGCCGTCAAGGTCCCTCTCGAAAGAGCTTAGCCCAGGGCCAAGAGTCTTCAAAAGTAATGTCTAAGATGAATATTCAGGCCTCTCTTCTCCTTAGATGCCTTAACCACTGGTTCCCTAACACAGCTACATGTCTAATTAATAATAAAACTGCTCATTGAGCGCCAACTGCATGATATACAAGTTATATTTCATTCTGAAGACGAAAGCAAGGACTATCCACACATACAGCTGAGGAAACGAAGGCTCGCTCAGGTGAAGGGACTTCCCCGAGGTTAAGCAGCTAAGAAGGGGCTCTCTTCACTACTTACTTAGGCCTTATGGGATCAAAGGGCACCTCTTCCAATAGATCATATATGTAATTATTATATATTTCAATGTACGAGACAAATACACCATAGACACTATCTTCATCAACCTCTTCTGCTTTGCAAAAGTCTTGTACATTTATCATATCTGCAAACTCTGGATCTACTTGTCGTCTGAAAAAAGAAAAAAAAGCCAAAAAGTCTGATCTTATATAATTTGAGTCAATATCAAAAGTAAAGGATCCCAAGGGGAAACTAGCAGATATAACATAAATGACCTGCCATTACAAGCAGAAATGCAGAGCAACTGCGTTCATACTCAGGACCCCCATGTCCTCCCAGATACACAGCACCCACTTTTACATCCTCTCCCACCCAGAGTGGCACCTTCTCTAAACAGATTCAAATAGCGTGCTCCAAACTGAAGAGAAGATGTCAGCACGTAAACTCACTTAAGAACATTCCTCAGCTTTGATCTCACTGAAGCCAACTGTCATGCTCGCCTTCCCTACACCTGAGGAAACCACCAGCCAAGTTCCCCTTGGGCCAGTGCTGTGCACAGATGTAGTCACTTACTTGCTTGAGGGGGTCTTTGGATTGGGCATGGCTTCTCGTTTCTGCCGTTCTAACAAGGCGTCAACTTCACACTGTATGTCCATGCTGTTCCGATCGTTAGATTTAAAAACCTGAAGTGGGGCGAGTATCAGACTAGGATTTTTAGAATTTGACTTAGTGTTAAACCAAGACAACAGGCCCCAAATGGAGTCACTTGTGCTAAGCCCCATGTCACCAAACCCTGTAAAACTTAATTACAGTGTCAGCCTTCTCCCAGGAATGGAATCTTAAACCAGTGGATCTGGAATTAGCTGGTCAGCACTGGTGAGGTCATCTGCCCGACAGACCCCTGCCACCCACTAAAGGAAAGTGACCTTGCCACAACCAGTCCGCTTTTTGCTAGTATAACTTCCTCGTCCCACCCTCCTGCCTAGAAAAGTCTTCCATGTTGTCCAGCTCCTTTCTATCTGCTAGATGGGATGCTGCCCATTCATGGATCACTGAATAAGCCAATAAGATCTTGAAAATTTACTCAGTTGAATTTTGTTTTTTAACAATAAGAAGAAACACATGTGAGAAATATTTAATATTTAAACATATTTAAGGTTTCAAAATATATCCAATGTTTTAGTTCTCCCTTAATCCTACTGTGTCCACAGGTATATTGGTCTCTATGTCAAGCGAAATAGTCGCAACAGAAAAGAAATACACTTACATATCGTTTAGCTTGAAATGACCCTATGCTGTTAAAGATCATGTCCAAACAACGAGGAAGCAGCCCTCCTTCCCCCGGAGAACCAGTCATCGTGTACGTTTTTCCACTTCCAGTCACACCGTATGTAAAAAGGAGACCTACAATGTAGCAAGTCACACTGCGTTAGATCTTAAAAGTCCTCCGCCTGTAATATTTCTTTATTATATTAAAAAACACTTAAAATTAGCCAACTCAAAAAAGCAGGTTTAATGCTACCCTAACAAATTGAATCTGAATTCAAGGCCAAACATAAACCAAATACATAAGTATCAAAAAAGTTTTATCAGAGGGGGAGAAAAAGGAAAATCCAATAAAACTCCAAGAATCATACCATTCTTGCCATGAATGAGGTCATCTACCAAGGGATTAGCCACAACATCAAAGAGCTCCTTCTGGGTGGTGTGAGTGCCAAACACTTGTTTAAATGAATACTGAGTCTGTGGAGAAGGAAAAGATAAAAAGCACATAAATGGAATTCCACTATGTCTAGGCTAGAAATACATCTGTTTAAATTTATTCAGATTTTTTTTTTTTTTTTTAAAGATTTTATTTTTTTTCCTTTTTCTCCCCAAAGCCCGCCGGTACATAGTTGTGTATTACTAGTTGCGGGTCCTTCTAGTTGTGGCATGTGGCTTAGCCTCAGCGTGGCTGCCTCAGCATGGCTTAATGAGCGGTGCCATGTCCGCACCCAGGATCCGAACCAGCGAAACCCTCAACCGTCGAAACTGAGCGCACAAACTTAACCACTCGGCCACGGGACCGGCCCCTATTCAGATCTTTCTTTATGAACATTTAAGAACTAGACAAAGAAAAAATATGAATAGTCTTTAAACTTGGAAGGCTTAAAAAAGTCCTGACATACCGAAATTATACTAATTATAAATTGGTAAACACTTACAGTTATAACCACTGAAGAGAACATAGAAAAGTCTAAGTCCACGAATGCTTCATAGACTTAGGCTGATTTTGTTTTAATTAACTGACAAAGAAGATCAAAAGGTATGACAACGATTCAGTCATAGACTTGTGAAAATCTTCAAGCATTACTTTATATACTATTTTACTGCTTTCTAATTTTTTATAAAGGTGTCATTTAAAATGGCATAGCAGCATAAAATCAAGAGTTTTGATGTACTGTTTTCTTTAAAACCAGAAATGAATTGTAAATATAATATCATCTGAGTTCTTATATGAAATCAATTTTAAATAAATTGTAACCTTTAAAAAAGCAATAATACTGGAGCCAGCCTGGCGGCGTAGCGGTTAAGTTCACATGCTCCACTTCAGCAGCCTGAGGTTCACCAGTTTGGATCCTGGGCGCAGACCTACACTCCGCTTGGCAAGCCATGCTATGGCAGGCACCCAAAATATAAAATAGAGGAAGATGGGCACAGATGTTAGCTCAAGGCCAATCTTCCTCAGCAAAAAAGTAAGATTGGCAGCAGATGTTAGCTCAGGGCTAATCTTCCTCCAAAAAAAGTAATAATACTTCAATTATCAAATCTCTTTCAAAATATGATTACAAAGTATAACAGTGTCACCAAAAATATTATCAAACTCCTACTTAGAAAATTAGATTGGGGTATACAAACATATTTTTTCAATTTATTTTTTATTTATTTTTTTGAGGAAAATCAGCCCTGAGCTAACATCCACTACTAATCCTCCTCTTTTTGCTTAAGGAGATTGGCCCTGAGCTAACATCTGTGCCCGTCTTCCTCCATTTTATATGTGGGACACCTGCCACAGCATGGTTTGGTTATCAGTGCGTAGGTCCATGCCCAGGAACCGAACTGGCAAACCCCAGGCTGCCAAAGTGGAGCACGCGAACTTAACCACTGCAGCACCAGGCCAGCCCCTACAAATGTATTTTAATCTAAGTTCTATTATTATTTATTATTATTATTCCATTATTATTTCTATTATTCTATTATTTCTACTTTTGTTATTTTCTAGTTCTATTGGATTGCAGACAATTGTTTCTGCAAGTTCTTGAATTCCTTGCAGTTTTTATTTCATGAATGTCTACGCTATTTGGTGCATGAGTATGCATGAGATTTTATTATGAATCACAGCCTTTGCCAAGTGGGCCCCTTTTTCCTGTTTTACAGCCTTTACCTTAAATTCAACCTGCTCAGATATCAATATCATGCTCATTATGTTTTTAAAATTAGTAGTTTCCTAAAAGGAGACAGGTACAGATTAGTACTCAAATGTGTAATAATAGTGACAGCAGCAGCCGTGGCCATCAGCGCCAGCCGTGCCCCAGCACCGCCTGAGCACAGCAGTGAACCGTTCCGTTCTCACAGCCTCTGGGGGAGGTTCTTCATGCTCATTTTATAGCTCGCTAAAGATCACACACCAGCTTCAGCTGGCTCACTCTCGCCTCTGTGGAAGTTTTTACTCCAGTCCTGTAAACAGCTGTAGAGTTCACGAAAAGAACAAAGAATCACAGAACTGAAAGGATGCACGCAGGCTAGCGCTGAGAGGTCAGGCAGGTGAGTTCCAAGTGCTCATGAACAAACCCCTCCTGTCGGGTGACAAAAACTGAGGCCAAAGGAAGAACTTTGCCCAGAGTCATGAAGCTGATTAGCATCAGAGCCATTTCCAGTCCAGTGCTCTTTCCATCAGCCAATTTGCCTTCTGTCACAAGGCAGTGAGGAATTTTAATCCCCATCAAATGTTTTGTACTGTTTATACATGCTTGAAATTAACAAAAAGTGAAATTCACTAAATCAGTTTTCACCTATTTTACATCCTCAGAGGCTTACTCCTCCGTGAAGTCTTCCCAGACTACTCATCCATGCTTAATCCATATTTACTGAGTGTTCGGAGAACAGGACAGAGAAGGTGCATAGCCCCATTATACCAGGGGAAAGAGACAATAAACAAGTAAATACATCTCTAGACTGTGCTAAGTGCTATCAAGGAAGCAGACTGCAGACCAGGAGAGAAGCAGGGAGGGGTGCTACCTCTGATGGAGTGGTCTGGACACCCTCTGAGGTGATATTTAACCTGACACCTATGGATGAGGAGCCATCATGCTAAGAGCTGAGGGAAAGAGAAGCCCAGGCGGAGGAACAGCCCTGAAGCAGGATTCTGGCTTCTCCCAGGAGCTCAAAGGACGGGAGGAGTACTCCGAGATGAGGGTGGAGACAGACAGGAGGCAGAGTAGCAGGATTTTGCCCATTTAAAGACTTTATTCCTTGAAAGGTTTTAAACAGGAAGATGGTAAGATCTGATCTATGCTTTAAGAGAACACTCTGGCAGCTCTATGGGAAACGGACTAGAGAAGAAGATTCAGAGAGGAAGCAGGCAGTCCACTTAGACTTCAGTGCCACTCAGTAGTATGGTCAGCAAGCCAGTGCCCCTCTGAGAACTGTTTGTTTCAGGCTAGGAGGAGATAATTACACAAATTGAGAGTAATGTTCAGAAACTTTTGTAGCCATTTGACATGGCTGCAGCATCCCAGCATGTGATCAATGGGCTCACCTCATTGAACAGATTATCTGTGTTATCTAACTCAGACGGTTAGTTCCAAGTGCCACAGAACTCTCAGTCACCACCATTGAAAAAAAAAAAGCTGTTCCCTCACCACACATCGTTTGAGAAGTGCTGATTCTCGTGATTAATAACAAGGTTCAGATAAGGGTGGTGGCAGTGGTGAAAAAAATGAAAGGACAGTTCCAAGATGTGCACTGGAGCAGAAGTGATCAGACCTAGAGGAACGGGCTGTGAGGGGGATAAGAGAAAGGTAGGAACAGGGTGTCTGGCTTGAGCAAATAGACAGACGGTGGTGCCATTTACTGAGAAGAGAAGACAAGGGAGGAAGAGACTTAGAGGGGAGAAGATCAAGAGCTCCTTTGGACATGTAAAATTTGAGATGTCTATGTGACATCCCAGCAGTGGAATTAGAGCTAGAGAAGAGGTTTAGGCTGGAGATAAGAATTCCAGCATTATTACCATATAGTTAACATAAAGCCATGGAAAAGGGCAGATAGAGAAGAGAGCCCTGGGTGTAGCTCAGCCTGGTATTTAGAGTTTGGAGAAGGAGGAGGAGCCAGTGAGGGATGAGACCCTGGAGCAGGGGAGACGGGAGAGGGCTTCAGGAAGGAGGGTGCTGCTGAGAAACAGATGAGGAGGAGGACAAAGAGGTGCCCACCACGTCTGGCAGCAAAGAGGCTGCTGGTGGGCTTTTGACGAGCAATTTCACTGGAGTGTGCACAAACAAGTGAAGGGCAGCTCGAAAGTAGAGACAGCCTGAATTAATCCTTTCTCCTGCACTCCCACAGCCCGCCTCTTTCCACACACCTGTCTCTCTGTCTTATCTGTATGAGGGTTACTTGTTACCACCTGTGCCCCCAACTAAGCTATAGCTCCATAAAGGCAAGGACTGCGTCTTAACTCACTTTCAAAAAATCTCCTTCCACCCTCCAGCTTAGTGCAACATGTTCGTTGAACTGAACTGAACTCACTTTGTTCAACATTTTGTTAAAAATCTAAACATTCATGAGAAGTTGACACAAAGTACACAATGCCTATTAAATGTTATTTTAATCTCCACACGAGAGATATATATACCTCTGCCTAGCACAATCACATATCATTCCACATTAAACTATCCCTAATATGTTCTAAAAAACAATAAATATCCAATACAAAAAATTATCTTCTAAAAGCAGTCCTCTAACTCAAGTTTACCAAAGGTGCGTCTGTCCGTCGCAGAAATTACACGCGTTGGATATGGTAGTTATAGGGAAGTAATTCAGTCTTCCCAAAAAGTGGAAACATACATTCTGTTAAATTAAAAAAATAGAAAAGCCATTCAGAGAAGAACATATCAAGTAAAAACAGCTTGGTTCCAATAGGAATTACCTCCTTATAGTCTCCATTTCGGTTGAGTCTGTAACCCTCGGGAGTATGAAGCTGCACGGTTGTATTATTGATCACTTCTATGCAACACTCTTGATCAGGAAAGCTCAGTGGGCGCACCCTACAGTATACCTGAAAACGCAAGAAGGTTAGAAAACAGAGGTTGACTTTTTACCTGGCTTTTCATTTAAGCTTCCCATTTCATTCACTCAACAAATATTTGGTCTCTCAATTGAAGAGATCTATATGAACCTACAGCTATGAACACCAAAACCTGCTACTGAAACTGTCAAATGCAAACAGATATATTAGATATGAGAGATTTTAAATGCACATAAAATTAAAATAATTTTGGATAACAAAAGTATCATCACACAGCTTCTCTTCACTATAATATTGGCACAATTTAATAAAGTTATACCACTACTAATATAAAAATCTCTAAAAATAACATATCACACAGTGAGAATTATTTGAATAGCTGTTCGAATTCTTCGGAATTGGATGTTAATTAAAACTTGCCAGCTTAACACTTAGCATAGAAATAAGTAAGTGCTGGATCTGAAATGCAGTCTTCTTAATCAGAGACAGGGCTGAGGAAAAGCTGCTCAGCTGTACGTGCAAAACATCTGGTTCCCTCAACTCAGAACAAGAGACACACTCTAGTGCCAGTGAAGGGGTTGCCCAGAGCAAACCCACCTTCTTTTATTGCCATTTGTTTTTAAAGGAAGCTCCCTAGCCTGAAACCAGTGAAGTACATGCAATTAGAAGCAGTCATTAGACTGAATTAAGCTGTCCTATACCAGAGTCTTTATGACACTTTTTCCAAAAAGCACAGATTTTGGGGCTTTTTTTCAGGAAGTGTGCCCTCAGTTACTGTATAACATTTCAAAAGATGGGAGAAGATGCTCATCCAAGCAGAAAGTTCCCCCAGATGCCAGAGAGGATGAAGAATTCTCTGCAATAGTTGAAGAATATTTTTCATTATCTACCTTTCAAATTATACTTAGTTATAGGAGGTATGCAGTGGACTATCAAAGACTTCATTTTACTGGACTAATGAATCCTACATAGAAACAAAATTTCAAAGGTGGAACCTGCCTTACCCATTTAACTAAATGTTCCTTGACTCCACTTCCACAGCTCCGTCCCTTCCAAGCATACACACAGAACAGAACGGACCGAGGAAATACACACACATCAATTCACAGGGAGACCTTACCCCAACTGGGTCTTTAAGACTCGTTTGGGATCCTTTCTTCACTAGAGGTTTCCTGGGTGTCTTAGTCCTCCTGGTCATAGATAAAAAAAAATTTCAGTTCAACACTAACATACAAAACCTTCACCTACAATTCATAGAGACAACCTTCTTAGGGTTTATAAAATTATTCCTTAGCAGTTCTAAAACACTACATCCCCAATAACATGAATAAGAATAACTTGCATCTGTAGCATACGTAATCCAAAAATAATTAAAATTTGGTTTAGGAAACATTTTGTACTGTGTTCCTGCTTACTCTTTGAACAGTTCTGTATTTAAAATAGCGTGTATATTTTCTTGAGCAACAATTTTACAGAGGCACTACAAATTTGAAAAATCTACCACTAATTGACCACACTCATCTTGAAAGGCATTGATATATGTGCACAAGCACACACACTGCGCCAACAGCCATTGCCAAAGCAGCCTGACAAGCCATTAACTTCAATAAATTATGAAAATGCAGATGGAGGAATCCATTCTTTCATTAAGATTTATGTCTCTACTTTCAAGGAACAACTGGTTATTGAATTCACAAAACTGTCATCCTTTGTCCCCAAACAAAATGTGCTCCCAAACTGCAATTTCTTGCTCGCTTAAATAGAGACAAAAGAAAAAGATATTTTGACTTATCTCACCATTTCTCTAGCATGCCACTTTCCCCCTCCACATTTATCTATAGGCTAGATGAACATTTAACACTAAAATTAAGTGAAATTATCAGCTTGGACTATAGATTATTAAAATATTTTCTCACTATCTTCCCAGATGAAACAGAAGTAAATTAGTGTTTTAAGTGCAAAATATTATGGTAGGTTTACTTAAACTCAAGTTTTTTTTTAAGATGACGACTTTGACTTTAGCCTCTTAAGAAAGTAAGCTGCCTTTTGCAAAGGACTAGCTACATGATGATGATAAAGTCAACCCTCTTCTTTGCACAAGTGTTTCTTCACCCAGCCAGCGGCTCAAGGAATTTTGCAGCGCCGACAGTGTCACCGACTCGGTGAGGAATGTGGGCGTTTGCGCAGGGGGCGGGGGCCGTCTGTGGCCAAAGAACCGAGCAAAACGTAAGGGTTGGCCTCCGCCTCAAGGCTGCCAGGCGTCCCCGGGGACTGAGACCCCCCCACACCCAACCCCCAACACGGAGCACATCACTAGCTCTCCACGCCAGATGACCCCGCCCGTGTGGCCTCCCGACCCGCACTAACTCGGCAAAGCACCACCCGGAGTGCGGGCGGCCGGCGAGGGAAGGAGAACAGAGAGCGGCGGGGCGGCGGTCCCGGAGCGAGGAGGACGGCAGCCCGGCTCGCCAGCGCCAGGGTCGCGGTGCCAACTTCCTCCCTCCCCCTGACTTGGGGCCACCATACCCGGCCGCGGGAGGCCAGGGAGGGGCGGCGAGAGCCGGGGGCGAACGGACGGGTCTCCGAGCCTGGGCTCCCACTTCAGGGGGCCGCGGCCCGGGCAGCGCGGGGCTCGGGGCGGAGCGCGGCCGGGACGGCGTGGGGAGGGCCAGCCCAGCCCAGCCCCGCGGCGCCCCTGCTCCGCGGCCCGGTACTCACGCTGGCTTCATGGCAGCAGGCTCCGCGCCGCCCCGACGCGCGCGCGGGACGCCGGGCTCGATCGGGCGGGCGGGCTGACGAGGACAGCGGGCCGCAGGGACACGCTTCGGGCGGCGGGGCTCGGAGGCTCCGGCGCGGCGCTGGGGGAAGCCGGGCGACGCCGCTGCGAGCCCAGGTGAGCTCGCGCCAGGCGCATTTCAAACGGACCAATCAGCGCCCGCCAGCGGGGGAGGGGCGGGGCCTCAGAGGAAGTGCCTGTTTTGCCGGAAGTGGCGCTGGTCTCCTAGGCTACCGACGCGGAAAGGGCGTGAGGAGTCTGGATGTCAGGGGGCAGGGCTTGCCGGCTGACCTCAGCTGTGAAATCCACCCCGTTCCATTCTCCGATGAGGAGACTGAGGATTTGTCTTCCTACAGCACAAGAAGGACGATGGAAGGGCAAGTCCCGGGGTGATTCAGAGGGGTCAGCTACGTCGTTCCCGCCCAGGAGTGCTGTGCCCTGCGCAGAGTCTCAAACCCCCTTTCTGGCTTCCACATCACGACAGCATCTTGGCTTCCGTTCTGTCTCTTCTTTACCTTCCCTGGGTTCACCCTTTCTGGTTCCTCCAGCTCTTGTACCTAGATATACATTGTTTTATCAAACTCTTGTTAATATTTGATGCTGGGCATACAGAGATGAAAAAAATTTGGTCCTTGCCCTTGAGGAGCTACGTCCAGAACCACTATTTTCTTAGATGAACTGATTCTATCTCATTTCGACCTTTGCCCCTAAACTGATGACTATCAAACATGCATCAACATCTGTGCTCTTGTGGAACTCTAGTCCCATCTGCACAACTTCCTACAGACCGGACACCAGTGAGGATAGACATAATCCTTGGCCCATATTGTTCCACATAAACATGGTTCTGACCTTTACTATTACAAACATAGTTATAGCGAATAAACTTGGAAGTTCATCGTTTTTCACAATGCAAGTAAATCTGTAGGATAAACTCCTAGAAGTGCTGAGTCAAAGACTATATGTGTGCATAATATTTTACAGGTGCTGCTAAACTGGCCTGCATGAAGGCCATCCAAATGTACACTCCCACCAGCCATGTATGACAGTGCCTGTTTTGCAAAAATTCTCAGACAAAAAAGTGTTATCAAACTTTTCAATAGATGTTGATCTAATAGGTGAAAAAAAATCACAATGTAGTTTAAATTCTGTTTTATGATGAATGAGGTTGAGTGTCTGTTCACATATTCAAGAGCCATTTGTGCTTCCTTCTCTATCAACTGTGTCCATATACTTTACCTCCTTGTTCTATCGAGTTGTCAGCTTTTCTTATTGCTTTGTAAAAGCTCTTCATATACTAAAGAAATTGGTCCTCATCCAAAATATGAATTCAAATATTTTATAGTTCATAATATTATTTTTATTTTAATTTGTTTATGTTGTTTTGTGACAGCTTAGAAAAAAATATAGGTAGCCAAATTTATCAGTCTTTTATGGCTTCTGTTTTGTGTCATACTAGAAGTCTTCCCCACTCTGAGATAATTTTTTTTTATATTTTTTCCCAGTGCTTTATTGCTGTTTTTTATGTTTAAGTCTGAACCATTAGAACTTTCTGTGTTGTCAAGTGAGAGGTCGGGATCTGTGTCATTTAGGAATTGGACTTGGCTGCTAGCTACTTACCTCTTAGCTGCTCTTCAGTCTGGCTTTCGCCTCATCTCTCCATTGGAATTCTTCTC
Organism: Equus quagga; assembly: GCF_021613505.1. Lineage (NCBI taxonomy): Eukaryota > Metazoa > Chordata > Mammalia > Perissodactyla > Equidae > Equus > Equus quagga. The sequence goes on from NW_025796915.1 coordinate 6,822,640, forward strand.
ACCGAGATCACCACCTCCTTGATGCAAAATCGAATTGACCCTTCCCCACTCTTATCTTACTTGACCTCTCAACAGCACTAGAAAGTATTTCCCATTCCTCTCTTCCTATGCCTTTGTTTGTTCTCATAACTCTCCAGCCCATTTCTCAACTTCATTTTGAGTTCTTTTTGCTCCCTTAGATGTTATGCCTTGGAATTTTGACCTGGTTACTAGCTGGCCCGCTCCCTAGACATTCCCAACCACTCCCATGGCTTCACATACGACTCACCTTTGTACTTCTCAGCTCCAGACCCATATATCCAGCTGCCTTCCGGATTCTCCACTTGGGGGTCCCCCAGGCATCTCACACCTCACACATCCCAATCGCTCCCCTGAACCTGCTCCCCATTGGTGGGTGGCATCACCATCAACCACCCACCCGAGCCAGACGCTGAGGTACTTTCTTTGACTTTTCCCTCTCCTTTTCCAGCATTTAATCACCAAATCTTGACAGTTCTACCTACGAGACAGCCTTCAAGCCTCTCTACTTCTCTCCATCCCCGTGGCCATTACCGTCTCTCATCCGGATGACTGCAGCAGTATTCTAACAGGCCTCCCTGCTGCCACCCTCCAATCTGGGCTCCTTTTGCAGCCAGCTCACCTCTCCATCACAGACCCGATCACAGCACTCCCCTGCTTGATGCTCTGCAGTAGCTTCCCGTTGCTGGTTGCTGGAGACCCTCAACAGGGCCCTGGGGCTCTCCGAGCTCATCGCCTAACGCTACCCCGGCACTGCTCCGGCCATGTTGAACTTCAGTGCCCTCAACACACTGGGCTCACACAACATTCCTTCTGCTGTCAAGCTGCCCTCCGTCCCTTCCTCTGACAATGCCTCCTCGTCCTCAGTCTTCTGCCAGCTACCCTGCTCTAGATCCCAGACCCCTGCTCTGCATCCACAGCCCCCTGCACTCCCCCAGTCACCGCACCAGTTGATTTGCTTCAGCCATCACATCCCAATTTGCAATAACTGTTTACTGCTGTCTCCTCTCCAGCTTATCCCCACAACCTCACTAGATGGCACTGTTGCACCCCTGGCACCTAGCCGTGGAGGCCCTCCACAAATGTTTTGAAGGAATGAATGAACAGTCGAGGACCCAGTGACATTGCACCACCTGTAGCTTTTCTTCAGGCCAGTTTCCTCTTCCTCACTTCTATCTGTATTAAAGCTCTCTGGCTTATTAATTTTCTTTAAAATGCCATTCCGTTATATCATTTCTCTGGGTGTCCCACAGGCACCTTACACCTAACACATCCTACTCTCTTCCCTGGAAGGGCTCCCCATAGCCAGTAAAAGATTTGTATTTTCTCCTAGAACTAGAATTACAATTAGAGATCCAGGTGAGAGAAGGAGACAGGGAGGGAGCAGAACCGGGAGGCTTCTTTTAAAAGTCAAGGTTATTGAGGTATAGTTCACATACAGTAAAATTCACCCCTTGTAGTTGCGCCATCTATGTATGTATTTGACAAACACACACCATCCTGTAACCCCTGCCACAATCAAATCTATAATATCCCCATCACACCAAAAATTCCCTTGTGCTGTCCCTTTGTCGTCAATCACCTTCCCCTCCCCCACCAGCCCTTGGCAACTACTTTTCTGACTTCCTTCCTTAAGAGTTTTGTCTTCTCCGGAAGGTCTCCTCTTCCACTCAGCATGATGCTTTTGAGATCCATCCACGTGTTGCCCGTGTCAGTGATTTGGTCGTTTTTTATTGCTGAGTGGTATTCCATTGTATGATGCATGACCATTTATCCATTCGCTAGCTGATGGACTCAGGTTGTTTCCACTTTTTGGTGATTATGAATGAAACTAGAATTATCTGCGTAAAGGTCTTTATGTAGACATGTGTTTTCATTTCCCTTGGGTAGGATTGCTGCTCTTGTGGTAAGTGTAAGTTTAACTTTATGAGAAACTGCCAAACTGGACTGAGAGTCTTTTGGGGTGTTCTGAGACCCAGCTTCCAACATGGGGTGGGGGTTCCCCACACCAGCAAACAATTTTCAGACACCAGCAGGATGTCCAAGAATTCAACTCAGTTCTGACACTGTCTACCAGGAGATGGCATCAGATCCCACAGGTTAAGGATTGTCCCACAAGACTGCCCCTCCCCCACTTCAGACACCAGTCACAAGCCCAGGTTGTCGTCACCTGTGCTTCTGACCAACCAGCTACAGATTGGAAGTTCCAACGACCCCCTCCTTGGACTTCAGACTCCAGTTGCAAGTCCAGGTTGTTACTTGTTCTTCTGACCGACAGGCTGTAAATCAGAGGTTCCCATGACCCCCTCCTCAGGTTCAATTAATTTGCTAGAGTGGCTCACAGAACTCGGAGAAACATTTTACTTACTAGATCACCAGATAAGAATAAAACTCAGGGACAGCCAGATGGAAGGGATGCACAGGGCTGGTGTGTGGGGAGGGGCGCAGAGCTTCCGTGTCCTCTCCAAGCTTGCCACTCTCCCAGCACCTCCATGTGTTCACCAACCCCAGGGCTCTCTGAACTCTGTCCTTTTGGGTTTTTATGGAGGTTCCATTCCGTGGGCATGACTGGTTAAACCAGTGGCCATTGGTGATTGAGCTCCCTCTCCAGCCCAGAGGCCAAGGGGGTGGGACTGAAAGGTCCAACCCTCTAATCACACGCTTGGCTCCACTGGGATCCATGCAACCAGCATTCTTGGGTGCTTTCCAGGAGTCACCTCATTCACATAACAAAGACACCTTTATCACTCTCAATACTTAGGAAATTCCGTGGTTTCTGGGAGCTGTGAACCAGGAACTGTGGACAAAGACCAAATCTATATGAGAAAAATATTTTGCTCATCTAAATGACCAAATCTATATTTATTATAAATGAAAATATTGCAGAGGGTCTTATGCGAATCACTGCAGACAGGCTGACACTGCACAGGTTCAAAGACATAAATTAATGCAGCCACCCAGTTAAGCAAGTGCAGCTGTGGGAACCAATGGCCAGAACCTGCTGAAGCCCAGTGTCTGAGGGAAGGCGGTGAAAAGGAGACGGGACTGCTGTGGGAGCTGGGACACACCCAACCCAGCTCCCACACACGGACCCAGAGTTCTCTCCCCGGCCCTGCTATTCACTCCATGGCCTTGGAAACACAGTTTCACATTCCCGGGCCATCTGTAAAGTGAATGATGTTAGTATTTTATATACTCAAAAAACAAATTAATAAAATCAACAAGCTTGGACGGGAAACTAAAACTGATACAAAAAGAAACAAATGATCTGAACCATATTTCACATGAACAACATACTCACACGTAAAGGGGGCTATAACGAACCCAGGTAATTTAGACCATTTAGACTATATGCCCTCAGGCTCAAGACAAAAAGAACTGGAAACATATGCTGAATTCTAATTAGTAGGCTTTTTTTTTTTTTGCAGACACAGGTTAGTAATTCTGAAATGATGTTCTGTACATTCTAGGACCGAGCAAAAAAGTAAATATATTGTGGATAATGGAAGCCAAGTTTCTCGTTCTTAGAGAAGAGAGTTACAGAAATATCAAAAGCGGGAGGGGAAAAGTACCTGGGAATTCTTTGTACTATTTGGCAGCATTTTTCTAAGTCTGAAATTATGTCAAAAAAGAAGTTTGGACTCTGCCAGTGCTTCTTCAAGTCCTTTATATTAAAAACCACCTAGGGCTTTTGATACAAATTCAGAACTCCAAGACCCCCCCCCCCACCGCGGCGGGTATTTTGTGTGTGTTCATTTGGACATGAGAATGTTCATTTTACGTCGAACACCTTTTTGAAAGGCCAGATTGAACTATCTTTGAGGTCCCTTGTCCCATGCTCTGGAAGAGGCGAAAGTTAAGCCAGTTTTAGAAATCTGTTGCCTGGGATGCAGATAATGGGCGTGACAACTCTGTCTGTCTGAAGTACATTTATGACAGAGTCGAAGTATTCATACATATACCAAGTGGATGCAGGAAAGCCCCATGGGCAATCTCCCAGGAAGAACATTCAGGAGAAAGTCCAGAATTCTTCAAAAGTCAAGCCATCTAGACATCTTCTGGAGTTACACATTTCAGGGATGAGTGGCCTGGTTTCCATCCTTCCAACAGGACAAGTGCCTGCTGGCCTTGGGGCCTTTGCACTTACTGCTACCTCGACCTGAAACACTTTACCTCGGACTTGCTGGCACAGCTGGCTCCTCTCTGCCCATCAAATTTCTCCTCCAATGTCCACTTATCAGAGCATCCATCCACTCTCGCCTGCCCTACCCTACCCCTCCCTGTTCGTTCACCAGGGTTATTTTCTTTATAGCACTTACCACTCTCTGAATTTATCTATCGATTTCATCTGACTGACCGATCAGAACACCAGCTCCATGAGGGAGGGACAGTGTGGGTGTTGTTCACTCCTGTATCCCCAGTTCTGAGGACGGTGTTTGTCCTATATATACCGGGCACTAAATCAGTATTCCCTGAATGACTTAGCAATGCACACGTGTACAGGAATGTCTTTCTCATGCTGGATGAACATGTTTGCAGTGTGGTAGGTGAAACATAACCAAACCAAGTGGGAAATAGGACAACTTTATTATAATAAATAAATTTTATTTCTTTTTTCCTCCCACACAGTTTAAGAAAACCAGACATTAGTGTAAGTTAGAAGAACATCACTGAATTTAGAAATGGGTCTTCGGCTTTTCATCGATAATGGATTGTTGACTGAAAATCAGAGGCCGGCATTCAACTATTTACATTGGAAAGTGTTGTTACCTAGCGTTAATAGGTGTTTCAGATAAGAAGGGTACCGTGGCCAAAACACATTGGGGACACAATAGATCCAAACGAAGGGTGACTGCAGCATATCTGACAGCACCACTGCATCCCACTCCGCCTTCCTCAGAACCTCTCCTGTGAGCAGGATTCCACAAAACACGCTTGACAAAAGATGGCAGCAGACCAAATAATTAAATCACTTTGCACTCAAAAGGCTTCTAAACCTCCCACTTCTAATTCTAATCAACAATGACAAATTCCTTTCTTTGGAAAGAAGATGGAGGTACTCTCTAAAAACTGAGCAATGGAAAACGAACTCTGCTATGAGCTAAGGGAGATACAGTTGACTCATTCAAACACACTCACGTTTTATCACAACTATAACGTTTAGTAAATTTTAGAGCAGTGTTTCTCAAGCAGAGGGAGGGGGAAGAGGGACATCCCATTAGGAGTGTACCCGCCCTCTAGCCCTCTACGTAATCCCTTTTGAGACAGTGGCATGGTGAGCAAATTGGTACCAATGGGAGTATGGCACATCTCTAAAGTGTATTGAAATGTTAAAAAAAAAAATTCGAGAACCCCTACATTAAAAGACATCTTCCTAGAGCAGGCCAGTGGCACAGTGGTTAAGTTTGCATGCTCTGCTTCGGCGGCCCAGGGTTTGCTGGTTCGGATCCTGGGCACAGACCTACATACCTCTCGTCAAGCCATGCTGTGGTGCGTCCCACATAGAAGAAGTAGAAGGACTTACAACTAGGATATACAACTATGGACTGGGACTTTGGGGAGAAAAAAAAAGGAAGATTGGCAACAGATGTTAGCTCGGGGCCAATCTTCCTCACCAAAATGTATTAAAAAAAAAAAGACATCTTCCCAGTGAGGTCTTCCACTGACCCACTGCCAACCTTTTTGACTTTCTGGAATGGCTTAGGCAAAACTATACCCACAGTAGACTTAATACTTAATGATAATTAATATATTTGAACCCATTCTCACTCCACATTAGAAGCTTCCAGTGTACTGCAAACTGTTATAAAGTTTTAATTTGTAACACTATCCAAAAGTATACAATGGGACTAAGTTTACCAAACTTATACAAACATTATGAAAGGGTCTTATTTTGTTGACTTAATGTTTCATTTTCACCATTAAGCATGAAGAAAAAACAGCATAACCAAAGATTAAATAATCTAAAGTCCTTCAAATTAATCACCCATTATCTTTCAAGTATTTCTAAGACAAACGAAGAACATTATTTTACTCTTTTATAAACAAGAGAATTTAAAAGCCTTCATGTCTTTGGCATTACTAGAATAGGGAATTTAAACTGTACCTTTTTCACCATAAAAATGAAGTACAAAAAGATGAAATGGAAGTCCACAGACCCTGCTGGAGTAAAATTCCATTAACGACGTCAGATTCTTGCCAAAAAAACAAATTTTGTCATGCAGCTTGCAATTAATGTCCCCAAAATTTACCAGCCCATATAATTTTATCAGTCTACCTTCCCCAGAGGAAGTAAACAGGTAATAAAACTAATGAAATCATATTTCTTGACTACTCTCATCCAATATAAATTGTTACTTGTCCTCAGAGGATTGGATGATAAACTGTTTACAAGGCCATTCAAGTGTCTGGGCCAGTTAACCATGGAGTCAGTATTCTAAGATATGGGGGTGTTCCTGAGTCAGCCAAGAGGAGCCTGCATTGTGATGGATGGCCCCCAAAGTCATTAGCAAGTGCAGATCAGGGGTGGATGGGCCTCTGTTAAAAACTGTTTTGTGTCAGCATTTCTGTACTCCCTGGAAACACCATGAAATACTGAACTTTAATTAGTAATGCAACAGATGAGAAAATGCTCAGTGTTAAGTACTATGCAGAGCAGAAAGCAGGGGACACATCCTCAGGTGGTGAGTTGCTGATCATTAGATCAATCAGAACAAAAGCTGATAGGCCCAGAGTCTGCTGGAATTCATGACACCAGCATTTCTTCAAGTTTGGCCTGTGGCCCTTCTGCGTTAGAATGAGCTGCGGACCTGCTCCCAGGCAAATCTCCTCCAGGAAACCTACATTCAACCAGTACAGCGGAATCTCCTGGTTTGCCCCACAAATCTGCATTTGTCACAAGCTCACCAAGTGTTTCTGATTCACTGTAAAGCTTGAGAATCACTACATTTGGACAACACTTTGGCAAGGCCTTTAGCGTCCTCTGCACACGAACACTCCATTTTGCAGCATATCTAAAATGCTGAAGCAACATCAAATGTATGACATCCCCAAATACAGCACTGGCATTGGTTTAAAAGGTGAGAGACAAGCACAACCAACCCGGATTAACTCAGCCAACTCCCACAGTGTAACACCTTTTACCTGCACTGCATAATACTTTGCAGCATCTAACTGGCAACAAGAAAACAGAGCAAAACAGAAATGATGACACCCACTCATAGGCTGTGGGCTTTAAAGGAAATCCAAATCCACAATGACATGGGAAATGGCACTTTGAAGCAAAATGGACTTGCGGGAAAAGAGGACTCTCTTTCTATTCCTTCCCTTCACAAGGTGAGGAAAGGAAGAAGACCCCTGCCCAAGCCAGGTCTCCTCCTTCTGGAATGCCTTCCCAGTCCCAGGGCTCCCACAGACCCAACATCGTCTGTCTCGGGTTCCCCGCACTGACCTTTCTGACTCATTCTCCTCCCACTGCAGGAGCTCTCAGGAGAGATTTTGCTACTTGAAACTCACCAAATGAAGCAAGTTCCATTTTTCAAAGAGCCATACTGCAAGGGTATCAGTAAGGCTTAATCCATCTGTTTAATAGTAAATCTACAAGGGTAGTGCGCTTAATCCAATGTTCAAATAGAACTGAAAAACCCACTTTAAATAAATTTAAAACTTAATGAAGTATTAATAATTTGCCTGAATGAGGACTTACTTGAATCCATGTTCCTCTTAGGAAATCACACACACAGAATCAGTGCACATCGAGAGAAAGTTCCCCAGTTAAATACCTTATTGACACGAACCCACTCAAAAATGCCAAGACACCAACCGTTATGAATATTTTAGGCCACTGCAAATTGGTACCATGCCACCAGCTTAGGTGGTTTGGGCATTGTAGCTTAATGCTGACATGGAGCTCGAAAAGCTTATGGTCTGAATCACGTTTCTTTTTTATGTAATTCTGGCTCAGGAATCCGATACAGAGCAGCTGAGAAATAAATTATGTTGCCAAGGCTGAAGACAAGGCACAGAAGTATGGCTCCAGCGATCTGAGGGAAAGACAGGGGCCTGGAGTTGACCAGGAGCCACTCCTGTCTCAGAGTCTTGTCCAGAAGTATGGCTTCCATCTGCACGTGCGTGGCCAGGATCACACACACGTGGAACAGCTGATGACTGTGACCTGTAGCAAACACACAAAAGGCCACTAGGGTCAGCAATAAAAGGAGTGGACTATTGAGACAGGCTATGGCTTGTATGCTAAAAACATTATGCTGAGTGAAAGAAGCCAGGAGCGAGACACCACATATTATACGATTCCATGGACCTCAAATGTCCAGAAAAGGCAAATCCATAGAGACAGAAAGTAGACTAGTGGTTGCCTCAGGCAGGGGGTGGGAATGGGGACTGAGAGTTCATGGGCATAAGGGATCTGACTGGGGTGATGAAAATATTCTAAAGCTCATTTGTCTTGATGGCTGTACAACATGGTAAATTTATTAAAAACATTACTGAATTGTCTATGTGAAATTAGGGAATTACGTGAGATGTAAAATATGCTTCATTAAGTTTATTTTTAAAATGTAATGTGAGAAAAATACAAAGGCCATCAGAGCCAACCAAATCCATTTTTAAAACAACTTGTCCACCAGTCCTGTTTTTCACATGAAAAACTTAGGCGTCATGTGCTGGCAAAGGTCATCTCCTGAGAGCCAGTGCTAGTCAGCTCAGACTCTGACTTCAAGGTCAAAGGAGAAGCCAGCTACATTTTCTGTTGGCCACTTATGAGGAGGTCCTCTCCCTCCTGCTGGGTAATCCCACACATGACCAGGAGCTCTTCTTCCCGATGACCTGCAGGACCTCAGCGCGCTGAGTATGCATCCACAGAGGGTGGGAGCCCAGGGGAGGGTGGCGGCAGTGGGCAGGCACATGCGGATTTGGCGGTCGGTGAAAAAAGGAGTCCGTTGCCCAGGGCCGGGGACTGCTTTAAGGGACAACCCTCAGAAACCAGGAATAAGATGAGAAGACCACGTGTCATGGCTGAATTATGTCTCCGTCTCCCAAATTCAGATGTTGTTGAAGTCCTAACCCCCAGCACCTCAGAATATGACCATGTTTGGAGAGAGGGTCTTGAAGAGACAAGTTAAAATGAGGTCACCAGGGTGGGGCCCACTATGACTGGCGTCCCTATAAGGAGAGGCGATTAGCATAGTAACATGCAGGGACACACAGGGAAGGCCATGTGAAGACACACGGAGAAGCCAGCCATCTGCAAGCCAAGGAGAGAGGACTCAGAGGACTCAGAACAAACCAACCCTGCCGACACCTTGATCTCAGACTTCTAACCTCCAAAAGTGTGAGAAAATAAATCTCTGCCGTTTAGGCCACGCAGTCTGTGGTTCTTTGTTATGGCAGCCCCAGCAAACTAATACAACACGAGAGTTAAATAAGGATTCTCCTTCAGTGAAAAAAAGAGAGTTCATACCCCCAGGACCAATGCCAGAGTAAGTATTCAACAAATGTGTCCCAGGAAGGAACCAGCGCGACCACCTGCACTACTGAACAGGAGCAGAGTCAGGAACGAGAGGGCAGGAGAGTTGAGGCCTCTCAAGGGGGTGGCCCATGAGGTCCTACAGCAGGAGCTGCCAGGGCCCAGGTCTCCGTGCCCAGGCAGGAACCTGGAGGTGCCACCCTGCCTCACTCAAGCTACACTAATGGGCTGTGTGCGATTTCCAAATCCGTGTCTGACACGACAAAGTGGCTCCTTATCCAGGAGAGAGCTGTGCTCTCCAAGGGCCCAGGGCCAAGCACAGAGAGGTGACTGGCTGTGCTCTCCACCTGAGGCCAACTTGTCTCTGAAGCCAACCTGTCTCCATTAGGGCAGGAGGCCAGATGGAGAGGGCCGTGAGCAGGGCCCTCTCTGAAGTGTGGCTGCAGCAGGAAGAGTGCTTTCAGCAATCCCGCCCGACAGGGACAGGAGCAGCTTCCTGTGGGCCCGCGCCAACCACGCAGGTCCTGGCACTTCCCGGGAGGGCACTGGAGAGGAAGCCCCACGTCCACAGCCTCCGCTATTTAAGGACGGAGAACTTTCCAAACGCTTTGTTAACATACGGATCTGCTATTAACTGCTGTCTGGCAAATTCCTGCCAAAGGGGTATTTTTCTGCTCTGAAAATCCCTGGGCCCAGGAGGATGGGATAGAGGTGAGTAAACAAAATGTTACTGAGAAGCCAGGGAGGTGGCAAAATAAGGCCCAGGACCGTTTTCCCTGCAGCCCCAAGACTTCCTGCACGACCCCCTGCACTTCACCCAGGTGGGGCTGCGGAGGTGGACACGGGCGGCGGCTTCCTGCAGGCTGGTTCCAATTCCTGGGCCCTCTCATCTCCCTCCTTTTTTGAAATCTGTCCTCTAAGCATTCTGCTAGTTGTAATCCCTTCTGGCAGGAGCGAATAAGTAAGGGAGAGAATCCTCTAATGGGAGCCAACACAGCAGATCTGGCCACGTCTTGGGTGGGGGAGGTGGAAAATCATGGACAACATGGGTTTGTGGGAACCAAGGTTCCTGCGCACCACGTGGGGACAAGGACTGACCCTTGGACCCCCATGATAGCTTCTCTAAGGAGCTCTTATCGCCCAGACTCATCAGCCTCACCAGACGCGACCCGAGGGTGCCCTCCTCCAGCCAGTCCCAGAGCCAGTGTCGGGGAGACGCGTTCCGCAGACAGAGGGGGAAGGAACTCTCCCAGCAGGCGTGAACACCTGTGGCTCTGACACCTCCTCTCCACCATGTCACTTCTCTAACTTTAGGGAGCTCCGGCTCACCCGGAGCCTTGGTGGTACACAGCCTCTGAGTGAGTGCTGGGCCCCACCCCCAAGTTTCTGGTTCAGGATGTCTGGGGTGGGGCCCGAGAATCTGCACGTTCCCAGATGATACTGGTAATGCTGGTCCGGGGACCACACCTGAGAACCACTACTCTACCATGATTCCTGGCCCCATCGCACCCACCTGAACAAGACAAAGACACTTTCCTCTCCTCTGCAGGGCTCCCTGCCATCCGCACCCTGTCTTTCCTCATCCTCTCCAGGGCTGCCCTCAATGTTCATTCAGTAATGGGCTTTCACAGTCTAGATAATAATGGGACTCCCCTGGCCCCATATCCCACAGGGATGCTTTAGAGTCCCAGACTTACCTGCTCTCCATCCTCCCCTACCCTACCTGACAGTTCATTGGCTAGGTACATCCCGGCCTCTGCCAACTTACAATTTCATCACCTTGGCCCGTGCCTGGAGAACGTCCTGCTCCTGCCTCCATTCTACAACTGCATGCACTGGGGTCAGGGATGGGAGCCCTCCCCAGGTGGGAGGGAGGGCAAGGACAGGGTGACCCCACACACTCACCGATGTAGTCGAAGCGTCCAGGGGCCAGGCGCTCCGGCAGGTGCGCAGAGTAGAAGAAAGAGGCCAGGAGGGTTATGGCCGTGTGCTTCTGGTGGTACAAGGTGGCTTCGTTCTGTGCGCTCTCCCCAGGGAACAGGAACAGCTGCGGGTATTTAAAGAGACGTCAGGTCTTGAGGGGGACCCTCTTCCTTCTCATCACACGCGTGCGGATTCCGCAGGCCGAGGCCCTCTCCTCCTCAGATCTGTAGCTGGAAAAAGGAACTCTCAGGGACTGTGTGAGCAGAATTTCTATTCTGAGTGGGATCAACTGAGACCCAAGCCAACTGTATTTTAATCCTCCATATACTCATGAGAGCCTTTGGGTTATTTAATTACAAAGAAAAAAAAGGAAAGAAAAGAAAGAAAGGAAAACAAAAGAAGAGGAAAGGAAAGAAAAATCCTATTAGATATATTGCTACTTTTTTTCTGGGGGTAAAATATGAGTTTAGTAAAAAGTGGTCTATTCACACTTGAACTCACTTCTAACCAGCACATCCACTGAATTGATGCTCCTAATTAAGGCTTTAAGGCCTAGAAATCCCTGGAAGGCCTTCATGAGTCATCAAAAAGTATTAATTAGGGCCATTATACTGTTTTAGAGTTCAGTTAGCTTTTGTATCATTGTTGTAAACAAGGCCAGCAGCCACGACTTACTGAGGGCACCAGGCCAGGCCTTCTACTTGCACCCTTTCATGGGAGCCTCAACAACTCCCACGAGGCACACCCTACGGCCCCCATTTTGCAGACAGGGAAGCTGGGCTGGAGGGTGACTTGCAAACCACAAATTAGTGGTGAAGTCGGGATCTGGATCTCAGCAAGCTGATTCCAGAACCTGTGTGCTCATCAGCATCTCCATTTAGGATCAGGCCTCCCCGACACACTGCCCACTGGCGGGCGCAGCCGAGGGCCAGGAGCGCACAGCGCTCGTAATGATGCAGAGGCTGTGCTGTGTGATTTGGTGGCACGTGGGACCAGCTTGTTCTCTCTGTTCTGGTTTCCTGTGCATGGTCTGTGTCTTGAGGAAGGAGTCAGGGGAATGGGCTGCATCCCCATCTCCGGGTGGGGGCCCCCAAGACCACACAGGCAGAGCACAGAGCACATGCTCAATGCCCCAGCGGGTGGAGCCAGCTCTACTCGTCTCCTTCACTCCTTGGTCCTGCCATCTCGGTCTGGTGCATCAGACCCACAGGCTGCCTGGTAGGGGAACTCCACTCACTGGGTGTTGGCCACGTGCCAGGCATTGATCTGTTGATTTGATTCATCCATTCTACCCACTGTGAAGGAGGTTACGTTAACCTCATTTACAGATGAGGAAACTGAGGCTCAGAGAGGTTATGTGCATTGCCTAAGGTCACACAGCCAGGGAGCAGTGGGACTGGGATTTGAACTCAGGTCCATCTGACTCGGGAGTGCATGGATTTCCCCCTTCTTGTCTTCCCCTCTACACCCTCTTTCTTCACGTTCTCCATCTGATTTCCATCTATCCTTTAGGATCATCATTCATACTTTTTCCTTCACTACTGATAATCTGTTAATTGATGATAATATATAACAACGTATTTATTGGACTCTCGGCACCAGCCAGCACCTCACATGTTATCTCAGGTGATCCTCCCCACGGCCTGATGAGAGGCGGCATTATTACCATGCCCCATTTCCAGAGGAGGGAAAGCAAGACACAGAGAGGGCAGATAACTTGCCCAGAGGCTTGCAGGGAGTAAGTATTAGAGATCTGCTCCAGAGCCCGCTCTCCTGGTCACTCTACTAAACCCCAGGCTGCCTCTGTGCCCAGCCCTCCATGATTGCTCCGGAGCCCCCAGTCAGTGCTGGCCACTGGCACACCTCCCACAGTTTGTCAGGGCCTCTGTGCTCATGCCATCTCCTAACTACTCTGCAAGGGCCAGTGAGGGAGCAGGTGGTCTTGACTCCTGCGTGTCCTACAGTGGCCTGTGTGGTGCTCTGACCCCCAGGAGCTCAGGAGCTCAACTGATTCCCTGGTGTTGCCAACAGGCAGAGAGGGGCTGGAGCCAGGCCCTTACCCTGTAGAAGATGGGAACGGAGTCCCAGAGGTAGGGATACGCAAAGGCGAGGACGCGAAGCATCTTATAGAGCCTGGGCTTCTGGATTTCAAGAAACCTGAATCGAGGAGGAAAGGGGGGAGAGAAGGGAATGAAAAGAGTTTCAGTAAATCTCACACACACACACACACACGCACACACACATTAAAAATAACCGAGGGCAAGCAGGCGGCAGCATTTCTGCACAGCCTCCTCCTGCAGCAGCGGCTTCCTCAGCAGCCTTTCCCATGTCTCCCACCCCCATGGCAGGGAGTTGTCCTCAGATGAGACAAGGCCTCCAGGGAAGCCACCTCCTGGCACCACAGTGTGACGAGCAGTGGTTCCAGGCAAAGCCAGGGAGGAGCATGGGCCGAAGAAGCCTGCCAAGGGCCCAGCTGTCCAACTGCCCAAGAGCTTTCGGGGTCCAGGAACCACCAGGACAGGGGACACGTGGGACACAGGCTCCTGGACAAGCACATCTGTGAGGGTCGAGCTGTCTCACTAGTCAGAGCCGCCCAGGTGATGACCGTGCAGAAGGCCTGGCTTCAGTAGGTGTTTAACTACCTTGAGAAATCTCTGGAATGTTTAATGCCACACATGGCGATCCTGGCCTGGGGAAACTGAGTAAACCTGGTCTTTCCTTCTCTCCTTCATCCCCACACTCATCCACCTCCAATCCAAAGACAGATGAAGCCAACGTTAAAACGAAGGTATTCTGTTGCCAAGATGGGCAGCTCCTCTGGGACAGAAGATGGTGGAGCCTCAGCTGGCTTGGGCGCAGCCTGGGGAGGGGGCAGCAGCTCAGGGCGTGGGGAGCAGGGCAGCACAGATGGCGGGGAGGACACCGGAGGGGCCAGAAGAATCTCCACAGCAAACCACAGCCCTGGACTGGGGTCGGGTGAGGACGTGCTGACACTGGACTGGGCCACCAAAGCCAGGGGTGGGGCAGGTACCAGCTTCAACACCACAGTGTGAGTGGGAGGCCGGGTCTCCCCTCGGTGCCCACAGGCTGCAGGGCAAGGCCAGAGGCCCCACGTGGGTGGTGTGCAGAGCCAGGGTGCTGAGGCAGCTGGGACGGCAGTTCTGATGTGGTCTCGAGGACAGAGGAGGCACTGGGGCCCTCTCAGTCTTCCCCTCAGTTCTGCCCTCATCACACTCTCTGGCAGGAACATGTCTGTGTCCCACTGCTGCTCCCCACCTCTGCTCCCCAGACCCCCTGTCCCAGCCCACAGGCCTGCCCCTTCTCCCCAAAACACGGTCCGTTGCCCCCAGGCTGAGCCAATTTCCCCTGGCTAGGCTGTCCCGGGCAGTCAGCTGACTACAAACCCCACTGCTGCCTGTATCCTGGAGTGTGGGACATGGTAGAGACCCCCACAGATGCCTCCTGGGCGGCTGGGGAGCCCTCCTCAAGGGCGGGAGCTGGGTCTTCTCAGGTCTGGATCCCCGCACATGGCTCAGCAGCCTCTGCGGGCTGGCATGTTCTGCTCAGCCCTCAGGGCAGCCGAGCGTGGGGATTCCTATTCCAGGCAACAGGTGGCCACTGCGGGCTCCAAGAAGCCCCTCGGCCACCAAGACAAGCTCCCAGTTCACTCAAGCCACCAGCACACCTCTTCTGTCTGACCCTGCCCATAAACCAGAGAAGCACACAGTGGGCATCGGGTGGAGAAGGAAGAGCAGCTCAAGGAGAAGGAGGAAGAGAAATAAGAGACCTCAGTTCATCATCCTGCCAGACAAGAACCCCAGCCTTGGAGTAAATCACAACCCCCAGGCCAAGTGCGGGCAGCACAGCACCATGACTTTGCAAGCAGTGTTTGTGATGTGGACAGTCTGGGTTCGAATCCTGCCTCTGCCCTTAGTGGTAAGTGACCCTGGCAGGTTACATAACCTTTGTGCACCTCAGAATCCTCGGGTGTAACACAAGGATGACAACCGCACTCCACAGGCTCGTTGCAAGGATTTGACGAAAGGATATTTGCAAGGAGCTTACAATTGTGTGTGGCACAGAGTAACACTCACTAAATGGCAGCTTTAAAAAAACGTGTGTTGGGGGCTGGCCCAGTGGTGTAGTGGTTAAGTTCACACGGTCCACTTCAGTAGCCTGGGGTTTGCGGGTTCGGATCCCTGACACAGACCTACACACTGCTCATCAACCCATGCTGTGGCACTGCCCCATACACAATAGAGGAAGACCGGCACAGATGTTAGCTCAGCGACAATCTTCCTCAGCCCTAAAAAAATAAAGTGTGTTGTAGGGATCTAATCTCTCGCCCTCTCCATCTTGCAGCTAGTGGTACCAGAAAATAGGAAGAGGAGGGAACAGGCGGTTCCGGGCGACTTGTCTAGTAAGAGGCAAAGCTAGGATTTAAAACCAGGGCGGTCTGACTCCCGAGTTTCACACCCTCGCACTGAGTGGCCTCAGACCACTACCCAGACTTCGTCCTTACCAGCACTCACTCTGCCCCACGCGGGAACCGAACACGTTCCCGCCGCCCCGGGAACCAGGGCCTGTCTCAGCAGCCTTCTCAGCCTTGCCTGCAGACCCATCCAGCGCAGCACGCCCGCTCCCTCCTTCCCCGCACGGCCACCGCCTATCCCTCCGGGATAACGAAGGCTCGCTGTTAAAGCGCGCCCCTGCTGCGGCCACTTACGCAGAAAGACAGCCGGCTCTGGCTGGGGAGGGCCATCCCCCAAAACATGGACTTCCTGCGACTTGAGAAAATATTTCGCCCGGCCTGATAAAGTTCTTCCCCAAGGGCAAAGGAACCAGCCTCTCCAGCTGCCAAGCCGAGTCTACAGGGAAAAAAAGGACAAAAAGCAGAAGAGAAAAGAGACAGCAACAGAGAATTAAAGGCAGAAGAGCCAGCAGCCACAGAGAGGGGCCTCCCACTACCAAGGCGCAATTCCAGATCCGGCCACACGGTGTCGCTACAGTCAGAGAGTCCGAGCGGGAGGGGCGGGAGCCACAGACAGGCCCCCAGCTCTTCAAGCAGCGCCTGGGACGGCATGAGGGACCTAAACTGTCAAGCCTCTGCTTAGAACCAGATGGCAGGAAACACTGGATTTCAGGAGAAGCCTCCATCCAGAGAGGGGCGATGCAATAACAGTCTATTCCAAAACCTGATCAATCTTGTTGCAAGAAGGCTGTCAGGATTTGCAAGCGAATTTTGCAGGATTCACTAGCAGGCCTTTGGAAGCATCATTCTACTGCAGGGGTGTGCGTGACAGGGGTGGCTACGGCTATTTTGTTGTTGTGTGGGTGACACTGCAGGAATGTGGATATTTCCATGCGCTGGCCCCCAGCGCTAGCAACACTAACATCTGGCCGAGCCCTCTGACCCCCAGATGGGCCTGAGAAGGACTGTGTGCTGAGCCTGCTGTCTCCAGCCTGGACCTCCAGACCCGCTCCAGGCGGCTGCATGCCACTCTGAGCTGCCAGGGACAGTGTGCTCTCAGGGAGCAGCTCGCTTTCCACCGGGGATGAAAATTCGCCTCTCTCCCTCACGGCACCGACCACAAAGCATTTCACGGAGTGAGTATCTGTCAAAACAACACCACTGGGATGCTTTGGATGGATGAACAAGAAAGTCCCCACAGCGACTTGCGATGTACAGCAAACAGCGTGCAACTAACGTTCCTGGGCAGCGAGGGCACCTTCCGGGGCGTTTTGGTGCACGGCAGGTATGCCAGGCTGCGCTGCCGTCACCCCCGTCTGCTCCAAGAGCCACAGAGAGGTCACACATTCTCTCATTTCTCCTCTCAAATGCTATAAAACAAGAAAGCAGTTTTCTGGAACATGTTCACTTGATCCAAATTCCATGATATTAAGGACCAAAAACCAGTCAAGGGGAGTCCACAGTTCTCTATGCGGAGATTTACCTTAAGGACGTGAACTGTGATGAAATGAACACCATTTAGACCATGATGTTCCAGGAAGCACGTGAATAACTAAAAACTACTAACAGGGTTCCTGGTCTCCTTCTGGGCTCAGGGAAGGAGAAGTGGTTCACTCCTGGCCATGCCACAGACTGAGGGAGCAGGAGAGAGAGGCAGGGGTTGGCGTGCGGGAGGAAGAAGCCAAGGAGAGGAATCTTGGAAAAGACACTGAAGCACTGGCATTGTAGAACACCCAAACCAGAGGGAACCCAGAAGACATCTTCTCAGAGGCCCTTGTTTAAGGAGTGGTCCTTGAAGCCCAGAGCGGGCAGTGACTGGCCCAAGGCCACACAGCAAGTCTGTGAAATCCAGGACTCCAGATGGCCCTTGCCCTCCTCTCTACCTACCTTCTCCTGAAGTTAATAGGGCCAGAGTCACTCCCTGCACATGAGACATCCTCTCACTCCTCAGACACTAAGGACAGAGGCAGGAAAGAAAACAGAGGACAGGCCTTGTACAGGCAGGGAAACCACTGACGTGGAAAGAAAGAGGCAGGTGGGAAGGACATCGGGAAGGCCCTCAGAAGAGGACAGCCCTGGGAACGTGGCTCTGAGAACGTGGCGTCTGCCCCCTTTCTCCATTTCTGTTCCAGCATAGCCTCCACTGCCCCACTTCAGTGGCTGTTAACACGCCTGGAAGCCCCTCAAGTCCTGGAATTGTCTTCCCGGGAAGATTACTGTCCTTCCCAAGCATAGGGCCAGTCCTCTGTGGGACACAGACGGCCCGCTTTTGGGGCCCCTCTCCAGGCACTTCCAGCCTTGCAGCCTCTGGCAGCTCAGAAGCTCCTTGCTGTCTCCCAATGCCGTCCCATCCCTGCTGGCCCCTTCCCCCTTGCCCAGGCTGTTCACTAGCCCGGAAGGCCCTTCCCTCCTCTCCAGCTAAAGTGTCCAACTTCCCTCAATACTCAGTCCCAATGCCACTTCTCAAAACCCTCTGCATCCAGGATGGCATCATAGTGTATTACCATCATTTGTTTATGTTACATTCTGTAATGCTGCCCTCTAAAGGCCATTGAGTGGGTGGATGGGTGGGTGGGTAGATAGATGGATAGATGGATGGATGGATGGATGGATGGATGGATGGGTGGATGGATGGATGGATGGATGGATGGATGGATGGATGGATGGGTGGATGGATGGATGGATGGCTAGGTGGGTAGATGGATGGGTAGAAGGGAGGGTGGGTGGGTGGGTGGATGGATGGATGGATGGGTGGGTGGATGGATGGATGGATGGATGGGTAGATGGGTGGATGGGTGGATGGATGGAGGATGGCTGGCTAGGTGGGCAGATGGATGGGTAGAAGGGTGAGTGGGTAGAGGGGTGGATGGGTGGATAGGTGGGCAGATGGATGGGTAGAAGGGTGGGTGGGTAGAGGGGTGGATGGGTGGATAGGTGGGCAGATGGATGGGTAGAAGGGTGGGTGGGTGGATGGATGGATGGGTGGATAGGTGGGTGGATAGGTGGATGGGTGGCTAGGTGGGCGGATGGATGGGTAGAAGGGTAGGTGGATGGGTAGGTAGATGGATGGATGGGTGGATGGTTGGAATAGCCACAGATGTGCCCTATAAATAAACAGAAATAATCCATTTCATTGACAGAAAGAAGCCCTTAAACATGGACATTTAAGAGATTCCTGGCCAACCTGCCCTGCCAAACAAGTTTGTCCAAAGGTAACAGGCATGCTGCATCCAAAAGACCCATTCATTGTCTCTGAACAATCACGGAGGACTCCCGGCTAGAAGAAAACAATCTACCCTGGTGGCTTACAGGTGATTCAGGAAACTTAAAAAAAAAAAAGCAGCAAATGTTGCAAGAATTTGCATCAGGAGCTCATGGTGAAGCAATCCTGGATCGAGAACTTTGGGACCTTTCTTCCACACCCACGGAGCCTTCCCTGGCCCTCAGCCCACAGTGCTCACCTCACTGTCCTCTGATCCTAAATTCCAAACACCAGAGCCACACAGCCCTGCAGGAGCTAACCAGACAGGACAGTGACCGTCCAAGGACCAGATCCAGGTGTGTCCAGGTCCCTGGACCAGGCCCGTCTGTGAGCCCACGCATCCAGGCACTGTGCCTCTGGGACATGCTTCCTCTCTCTCAGACCGTTTCTAGCATCACTGTTACTCTCCTACGTGTGTTACACCTTGTCTCACCCAAGTAGAGACTCGCTCTCCTCCCCTCGCCCTCGCGTGTGCAGCCCTCACAGCTCCGGCCTGGCACGGAGGCTGCGCTTCAGAGAGCTTTGAATCGCCAGAGCCCTGAGGAACTGGGGGAGATCCGATTCTGTTTTCTACCCCTAGGGGCAGACCCCATCTCCTTGCAGCTACAGGGGAGCTCTGGAACTTCCGGGGAGAGGAAGGGAGAGTTTACCACCAACTCCCAGCCCAGGCCTTTCCACGGGATGAAGCAACACAAAACCCGGGGCTGAGACTGTGCCCAGGAACGAGACTCACTCCCACGTAAGCAACCCCACGCTTCCAACCCGTCTCAGGACGGGTAAGTGGAAGGCAAGTTGGGGCAAGTGTTCTTGATGCTGTTTAAGAATCTATCCTTTCATTTTTAAAGAAAACCAGTTTGTCAAGTATGTGAAACTTGCCTACTTCTCGATCCCACAAAACCTGTGTCACTCGAAGAAAGCTGGAGCCAAGATCCCTGCCGAGAAGTCAGAGACGCACACCGCTCCCTCCCAGTTTCTCCTGGGGCAGGGGAGAGTGGACGGCTGCAAGTAATACTAATTCTGCGAGGCCCGTGGCAGTCCAACAGGGAGATGCGAATGGGCTCGCTGGAACCACGGCTGGGGGGATAGAAGGTCACGTGTGACCTGCCAGCCTGCCTTGATGCTTTTCCTAACCCTCCACCCCAGGCCCCAAAAGCACCCAGCAGCCTGGCACCATGCAGACAGGGCTGTCGCCCCGACACCACCATGTGAGAGGATCCTAAGTACTTTAGGGACCTGGAGCTTTGGGCAGTTCACTTTTACAAAGAGCTGAATAAACCAGAGGAGTTATCCTCAAATCAATGTCTCTTGTGCCCACACACCAATGAGCTTTCTTGAGTGAAAAGGAAAGAAATATAGAGGGAATGAGAGCCAATGTGACTCATAGCCTTGGGGCTCCCTGGGGATGTGCTGGCCATCTGAGCATCATCCATCACCCATCACACACACCTAGAGGCAGGCCCACTCCAGCACTGTCAGCAGACCGGCCACTGATGGGCACATGCTCTGGGCCAGGCTTGGGCCAGGTGTTCTGAGTACGTTACCTGTAATCCTCACATCCGTCTCACAGAGTAGATGTGTTGGCCCCATTTGATGGATAAGCAAACTGAGATTCAAGGAGGATAAATGACTTGTCCAGCAACAGGACCAGCTACATAATCTGTAGGGCCTCGCGCAATACTCTTGTTCAAAAATCATTAAGAGGGCTGGCCCCGGGGCCAAGTGGTTGAGTTCACGCGCTCTGCTTCAGTGGCCCAGGGTTTCGCCGGTTTGGATCCTGGGCACGGACATGGCACTGCTCATCAGGCCATGCTGAGACAGCATCTCATACCACAGCTGGAAGGACCCACAACTAAAAATACACAACTATGTACCGGGGGGCTATGGGGAGAAAAAGGAAAAATAAAATCTTAAAAAGAAAAAAATCATTAAGAATTTCAAGACAGCAACAGCAGGGCATTGAACCAAGTGTGGAGCCGTCCTGTTGGCAGGGCCCTAGGCACCTGCACGGGCTGTGTGCCCACGAAGCTGATCCTGCCTGGCCACAGGAAGCCCGCCTGGAGCTGCGTCCCATGCCCCCAAGTGCCCTTTTCACCGAGCCCGCCTCTTTCGCTGGCCCCTCAGCAGTCCATGGAGCTGACTGCTCAGTCCCCTCCCCGTCCCACTTGAGATGGAGGGGCCGGGTACCTGGAGTAGCAGGAGAGGCTGGTGCTGATGATGGTGTTCAGCACAGCCAGGGTCACATAGTAGTCGTGGAAGGTGGTACGCACCAGCGCATCAGGAAACGTATAGGCCGAGTAGGCGATGGCTGAGCCTGGGAAGAAAAAGCAGCTTTGGGCAAGAAGCCAGGATGCAGCACTGTCTGGACTCCTTTCGAGGACCAACCCAGCCTCTGGCTGAACCCTCATCATCCCCACAGACCAGGGGCCATCCTGTCACTGCAGCCTTACTTATGCCATCACCTCTTCTAGAATGTCCTCCTCTCCCTTCTCTGCCTACCCAAATCCTGTCCTGAGAACTTATGACGAGCCCAGCAATGTGCCAAGGGCTTTACACACATTCACTCACATAACCTTTACAACCACCCTGTGACATAAATCCTGCACTTATCCTCATTTTACAGATGAGGAAACAGGGGCACAGAGAGGTTTAGTAACCCACCCAGGGACACACAGCTGGAGAGCGGCAAAGCCAACCTTCAAACACAAGCAATAGTCTCTGCTGTTAACCACATGCTAGGGTCCATGACAGCCCGGTGTGCTCAGCTTTGCGCTGAATATGCACATTCTCACCTGCCCGACGACATGACATGTGTGGACAGATCAATGTTGTGGAGAGGGAGGGCCCTTGCCCAGGTGAGGCGTATCATGTCAGTGGGCTGGGTAACGGCCAGCTGAGAGGCTGGATGTAAGAGGCTGGCCTCAGTGTTTTGTTTTGGAGTTTGTGAGAGAAGGGCTACCTAAGGACCTTCTAGAGACCTGTCTGCTGTGTGTGTTAGGGGATGGGGATCACCCAGGGAGTTGGACCACGTGAGAGCAGAGGCCTTTTACTTGAAAGAACAGGAGAGATCACTGTCCTTTTCAAGGGGGCCAGGTGTGGCCAGAGGCCTGGACCAGATGGCCTCTCTGGGCACCCTCACCTGCTGAGGTCGCTTCTGGGAGAGGCAGCCACAGGGCTGTCAGCCCAGGGCCTGAAGAATCACCTGTTATTCCAAAGACTCAGCAGCCTTGGATCCTACTCAAGGCTGAAACAGGCCTCGGGCCTCGCACGGTCAACCCCTGCCTCTGATCCATTCAGCGGCCAGAGACTAGTGAAGTCAAGTGCCATTCCCAGGTGATGTAGGCAGAAAGGGCCAGGAATCGCCTCCTCCTGGCACAGTGCTCCCCACGCCAGCAGGCTGCCTGTGAGATTCCAGCTGGAACAGCCTCCACCAGGGCAGACAAACTCTTCTCTCAGCCTGGTGCTACGGGGAAGTTCCTATCTGGACCAGGATGCATTCACTCTCTGTTTACTGACTGGGGCCAAGGTGCGTGCCAAGCTCCGAGCACAATACAAGAGCGAGGGAGCCTCAGGCCCTGCCACAAACTGCAGCGGGAAGCAAAGCTCATCAGCGCCTCCAGGCGGTTCCGGTGTGAGTGGGCGCTCAGGATAGATGGGCATCCAGCAAGGGACTGACCTTGAAATCTCCTTGGAAGATGGAGGATTCTGACAGGTGGCTGGGGGCAGGGAGGGCCTTCCGGGCAGCAGGCACGGGGGACAGCTCTGGATGCCAGACTAAGGACAATGAAGTTCCTTTTTCAGGTGATAGGGAGCCCCCCAGTTTTTGACTAGGGTATTAAGATGACCAAAGCCTAGTGAAAGTGAATAGGATGGCCTAGAGGGAGGAACAGGAACTGGAAATCAGGGAGGAAACTGGAGCAAATGCCCCCATCCAGGGAGTGAGGGTTTCCCCAGGGATGGAGGAGTGAGAATGGGGAGGGGAGGTGGCTGCAGACAATGGGGCTGGGAGTTCCGGGGAAGCCAGGGGCTCTCTCACTGATCAGACCTTCCTTCCATGTTTACTGAACACCTCCATGTCAGACACTCGGCTACGTACGGGCTGGAAAACCAAAACGTCTGTTCTCAGGGAGCTGTTCCAGTGAGCAGCAGAAATGAAGGAACCACTGATACGCCTGGGGACCAGAGTGACATGGAGATGGGTCCAGCCTGGGGGCATGGAGGGAGCCACAGGCAGGGGTCCCTGAGGCTCCCGGGGCCCTGGCTCTGCGGTTTACAAGCTGTGTGACCTGAAGAACTTGCCTTCACTGTGCCCCATGATTCTCACCTACAGCAGGGGTGTAAGGATAGTCCCTGCCTCAGGGAACTGACATTAGGGCTAATGAGATGACGCGGTAGTGGCTACCCTCCAACGCTTACTACATGCCAGGCGCTGTCTGACGTGCTTCCCTTACAAAACTCATTTAATCTTCATAATATCCTACGAGGAAGATATTATGCCAATTTTGTGGATGAGAGAATTGACTGCTGAAGAGGTTAAGAAACTTGCCCAAGAGCATATAACTATCAGGGGTGGTGGCAGGCAGGCCACTAAGCACGGTGTGTGTCAGGCGCTCAGCACGGAGCCTGCTGCCCAGTGATTGCTCCTATCGTGAGTGAGTCCGGAGCAGGTGATCAAGGGCTATGCGGCCACAGGGCTGAGGAGCTTGGCTGAAGTTGAGTTAGCTGAACTTGTTAACTGATTAGAGAGGATGGTGGAAGTGGGCTGGGCACAGAGGAGAAAGAGCGAGGGGGAACTTGAGGATTATTTGCAGATCTCTGACCTGAGGGCGAGCAGCTGCGAGGGCAGGGGTGGGGAGGACGGGCCAGTCTCTGTCACAGGGCTGGAGGTGACGAGGACCTCAGGTGAGCTGTTTAAACTAGAGACGGGGGTTGGGAGTGCCTCGTCCCCGGGTGTTAGGGGATAGGGATCACCCAGGGAGTTGGACCATGTGAGAGCAGAGGCCCAAGGACCGATTCTGAGCTCGCCCACCTACATGGAGAGAGCAGAGGAAGGGGAACCAGCGAAGGAGAACGAGAATGTGGATGATGGGCGAACTGGAGGCAGTGACGCAGCAGGGACCAGAGGAAAGGAGGGAGTGTGGAGAGCCCAGGAAGCCAGACCCTGAGAGTCCGCACGAGGCTGGGTCCTCGGCAACCAGAGTGTCAGTGGACGGTGGGGACTGGGCAGCAGAGCCCTGAGGAGTGGGAGGTGAGGCGGTAAAGACTGTGTGTATAGATGTGTGTACTTATGTGTGATGTGTGTATGCTGGTGTATTGTGTGGATGTGTACATGTGTGCGTGAGAAGGAAGAGAGAGGGGGAAGTAGGATGGAGGGGGGCTCCTCTTGGTCCAGGGAAGACAATGACTTTGCTTTCACACCGGGAGCAGAGTCAAGAGGGAGAAGAGGCTAGAATCGAGATGCGAGGAGAGATGGATGCCCACAATTGGGGGAGAGGAGACCGGAGGAAGGGGCATCATACTTAAAGGAAAACAGGAGGAGGCTGGGGCGTTAACGCCCAAGCTTACCAGCTGTGGCTTCACCACACTGTTCCCGTGGCCCTGAGCCCGTCTCTAACTCCTCTAAGCCTCTGGACAAACGGGGCTCCTGACCCCCAGCCCTCCTTGCTGCCCGACCTGACAGGACCCGCCCTGATGTTCACACTGGCTCACCCTGGCTGCAAGAGCAGATTGTTACCGTTTCAGAGAACTTGCAAGCCAATTGTTAAACACAGCCATCATTAAAAATTAGATGACATAAACTTAGAATTAAATAAATCATATTAATAAAAGTAATAAATACTCAATTAATGTATCTGTATAGAGGAATTACTATGTAATGGCGTGCTACGCCGTCCTCTCCCCACCCGTGTTCAGTGATGTCCTGTTGGCACCTTGAAGTCAGCCATGGTGGGAGTACGTACACCACACAAATCAGCAAACACCACAGATGTCCCCAGAGAACCAGCTGTTAAACATCTGCCAGCACACCTGTGGACACGTTTCTTACAAAACCCTCGTCAGGAAGCTGGGCAGGCACTGGCATTCCCGTGACTCTTCTGCAAGCCCACCAAAGTATCCTGTGCCCCAGCTCCAGGGGAAGGGGCAGCAGCCCAGTTACCAGGGGGGAGGGCGAGTGCAGGGCCCCACGTACCCAGGCCAAAGAGGTTGACGGCACCGTAGTCCAGGAAGTAGCAGATGTGCCGGGCGTTCCTGGACATGGAGCTGAAGGTGTGCGCACAGCTAGACGCAAGGGGGTACACGCAGCTGGTGCCCATGTACACAAGCAGAGGCCAGGAGTAGCTGTCATTCTGGATGTCTGTCACATACAGTACGGTCACAAACCTCCACGCGAAGAACCTGGAACACAGCATGACCCGCTCAAGCTCTGGGGCCGGGGCCGGGGGCTCCTCTTCTACTCCTCACCTGGCTCCCTTCTGCCTGCCATGACCCAGGATAACTGATCCCTGTGTATTCTCACTGTGAGTGGGGTCCTTTTTCGGTTATAAATGGGCAGGAGAGGTAAGAAGAGAGCCTTTGGGGTTATCTAGCCCAGTTCCTTCCCCATCTGGTGGTGACAGAATCCCTCTTACAGCATCTTGCCCCAGTGATTCTTCCAACCTCAGTTTGCATGTTTCCAGGGATGGGGAGCTCACCACCTCCCAAGGCAGCTCTGAGTGTTGGAAAGTCCTTCACTGAGCTGCCATCTGTCTCCCTGGAATCTATCTTCCTTTGATCAGCTTTAGTTCTCCCCATCAGGACCATGGAAAACAAGCCCATCAAGTATCTTAAGGCCGTCTTCATGACCCCGCCCCACCTCTTTGAACTTTACATTAAATAACCTCAGCGCATTCGGCCATTCCTCACAGGATCCAAATTTGGCCTTGTCACCATCCCTGTCATTTGTCTATGTCCCCCTTGCAGGAAGGCTCCTCAAACAGCAGCAGTTCCCAGGTGGGGCCCTGAAAGTCTGGAAGACAACAGGACTTTCTCCTCCCCCCTCTTCCACACTATTCCTCCACTAACATGGCCATCACTTTTCTGAGCGGCCTAGTCCCACGCTGAGTCTCGGCCGAGCCTGGATCTCTCGGCTCCATCTCCACACAGACACATTGCACAGTTCTGCATCAGACCTGCCTCCCCTATAACTCATGCAAGGGGGTCCTGCTTGCAGAGCTGCCCACATCCACGAGCGGCTCCTAGAAAGCGGCCCCCTTTCCCACTAACTCTCCCAGGGCAGGAGACGACAAAGTCCTTCACACAGGAACCCAAGGAGTGTCACTAAATCCTCTGGCTACACTGTGACCTTTGTCCTCCTGTCCCAGCAGAAATAAAACTTTCGCTACCTGCCCATTCTCAAAACATATCCTTTTATTATCTTGAGACCATTCCCTAGTCCCAGTTCCTTCGGGCATCTCACTCCAGGCTCTCCCAAGCCCTTCCAGCTACTGCGCGTTGCTCAATGGTATCGTCTCTCCGTGCCTGGCAGTGTAGGGGTGTCGTACGCAGTGGGGCGCCTCAGCCCGTGTGGTTCGGCTGTAAAACAGCCAAGAAGTCATCCCTCAGAATCTGCACACAGGAGCTCGAGACCCACAAACAAGGATGGACAGGCCAGTATTCTTTGTAGCGGCACAAATCTTAAAACAGCCTAAATCAGCCATAATACAGAATACCACGCAGCTGCTCAAAAGCTTGAGAGTCCTGTGGGTCAGAGATCTCCAAGGGAAATGAGCAAAGGAAGAGCAGTGGGAAGGAAGAGCGCAGGGCTGGGTGCTCACACATCACAGACGCCCACGTCTGTAGAAGAGCTCTCTGGGACAACGGAGGAGAGAAGGTCACCTGGTGGCTCCAGGGAGGAGAGGGGCCAGGGGAGGACACTGACTCTCTTCCCCTCTGCAAGTTATAGTTTATTAGCATGTAGACTTTTCCTGGAGTTTACTGAGGTTTACTTAAATTTAAAATGACAAACAGCCTCCCGCTGCCACGCTGACCAGTCTGCAGGCCCTAGGAATTTTCTTTTTATTTTTAAAGGTTGGCACCTGAGCTAACAACTGTTGCCTGCCAATCTTTTTTTTTTTTTTTCCTGCTTTATCTCCCCAAACCCCCTGTACATAGTTGTATATCTTAGTTGCAGGTCCTTCTAGTTGTGGCATGTGGGACGCCGCCTCAGCGTGGCCCGACGAGCAGTGCCATATCTGCGCCCAGGATCTGAACTGGCTAAACCCTGGGCCACCACAGCGGAGAGTGCAAACTTAACCACTCGGCCACGGGGCCGGCCCCCTTAGGAATTCTTTACAGACGGCCTATTCCATCCCAAGGCTGAGCTCTCTCTCCTCTCCCCTGGGGAGGGTTCTGGCACCAAACAGCCTTCCCCTGCGTTGTGGCCTTGCGGGGTGTCTTCTGACTTCTGATCAAGCAAGCTGCCTTCCTCGGGCCCGTCTCCACTCTGCACACTCTGGGGTCCCTCCTACTCTCTTGGCCTCTTGACACGATTGGGAGAGGATGTCCAGAGACCAGCCTGTGCCAGTACTTTCTGTGTGATGTAAGCAAGCCACCCCCTTCTCTGGGCCACATCTATGTCAGCCAGCAGAATCCTCAGTGGGACGGTGTCCTACATGACCTCTGAGGTCCTTGCAAGCCCTGACATCTATAACTGGGTGTTCTGACTCCGCCTTCACCCTCCCCTCTCCCCTCATTATGCCCAGCACGAGGTGTGTGACGTTGGTCTTCAGCCCCCACCGTCCTCCCTCTTTACCTTCCTGGCAACAACCATTTCTGCGTACGCGCTCCCCAGAGCTTTGCTCTTAGCTGCTCCGTTACAGTGCTGCCTGACCAAGTGCCCCACAGCTGCTGTGGTTCCAGAACGACTACAGGGCACCCATAGCTCTGTGCCCAATGCCGTGCCAACGTCTTCTCCCATACTCGTCATGGCAACCTTGGAGAAGATGCAGACTATCACTCCCGCTTTGCAGATGGGAAAATGCGAAGCTCAGAAAGGTTAAGGGACTTGCTCAAGCTCCTGACATTTTCACCAGGGCTTCTGCAAGACCCACAAAGCCTCCAAGACTGCAGGGGACAAGGTCAAGTCAGGCCATGGAGCAGGGGAGCAGGGAAAGACCCGGGAGCCGCCAGGAGCCCCTCGACTCCTACCGCAATCCACGCCCTAAAGCTCGCCCCAGCAGCGGGCCTCGACGTCCCCCAGCTCCACAGCCATGCACCATGGGGACCCCCCTAAATCCCAGGGCAGAATCTCAGCCCTCCCAACAGGCTGTGTTTTAAAGAAGCCCCACTTCCCAGAGCTCCTCGATGAGAAGGCCAGTCAAGGGGGTGGAAGGTACCAGAAGGGTAGCAAGTGAGTCCAGATGTTGAGAGTCTCATTGGTCATTTGGAAAAGGCTGAGGACACAGGCAGTGGCGGAACTCTGTGGATGTCGGTAGCCAAAGAGGATGCCCTGCTCATGGAACACCTGCAGGGGAAGAGAAGGGGGCACCGAGGTGAGATGAGAGGCTGGCAGGGAGGTCTCAGGAGGGATGCCTCCAGCAGTATCTAGGTTCGTCCCGGGCCTGTCAAGTGTGCACTTGTACACTTGAGCCTGGAACACTTGACCCCAAGTCCTTGACCTGTC
This sequence comes from Equus quagga, assembly GCF_021613505.1. Taxonomy (NCBI): domain Eukaryota; kingdom Metazoa; phylum Chordata; class Mammalia; order Perissodactyla; family Equidae; genus Equus; species Equus quagga. The sequence goes on from NW_025796915.1 coordinate 6,851,453, forward strand.
AAGCCGCTCCCCTCCCTTCCTCCCTCCTGTGGCTTCTAAACTCCCACGTCCTTCGAGTAGCCTGCAGCCAGCTGGAGGAGGGTCTTCAAGGCCCTGGCTCCCTCTGGGAATCCAGCCTGTCCTGCGTTCCCAGATGCACTTACTCTTGTCATGAATATTGCTTACAAATCTGGTTTTGTGCCCTCTGCCTGGGGCCTACAGCCCGGCCTTTGGATGTCTTCGTGGTTAGCTGACATATATGCTGTCTGTCCGAGCTGACATGCCCCGGATGTCAGGGGCTGGTGGGAAGATCTCTGCAGAAGAGCCCCCCAGGGCCAGGACATATTCACCAAGGCGCTTCATAAAGGGCTTTTGATGATGAAGACTATGATGGCATCAGCCAGGGCTGCAGGGAGAGGAGAAGGCTGGCCCACAGCAGGGCCCACACAAGCCACCCCAGTGCAGCCCACTTGGCAAGCCTCTCAGTAGCCACCCCCAGTGAGAAAGTTGGACCAGTCAGGTAAAACACAGGGTATCAACCTGCCTGGCGGACCGCATTACATCCATTACAAATGGTAATTGTGAAGACGAGGCCAGAGGGACAAAAGCTCACAACGCAATATTAAGGGAAAAAAAGTAGAACGTAAATTGTATCCCTGTCATGACTATGGAAACTATGGGAATCGAAGTACACGTGGTGGGGCAGAGGCCGGGAGGAACAGAGAAAAGTGAGGTTTCAGTGTTGAGGCGGCAGGATTTGCAGGAGACTTCTTCCCTTTGTGTTGATTTAAACCAAGCTTTCTCAATCTCGACACTACTGACATTTGGGGCCAGATAATTCTCTGTTGTGGGGCGGCTGTCCTAGGCATTGTTTAGCAGTATCCATGGCCTCTCCCTAATAGATGCCAGTTACACACACCGAACCCGCCTCCCAAGTCGTGACAACCAAAAATGTCTCCAGATATGGCCAATGTCCCCTGGGGGCAAAATCTCCCCCCAGTTAAGAACCACTGATTTAGATGAATGTTGTTATAATCTTTGAAAAGAAAATCGTAAATGAGCAGGTTAATTGAGGTACATAATAACAATGATAACATTAGTGATCATAATATAAATCAAGTCACAACAAATCGCAAAGGCTTCCCTTTGATTTTCTAGGACTGTGGGAGGAATGCAAGGCTGGGAGAATTCCCACCTAGCCACCCATCGCTCATTTGGGTTCCCAACTTCTTAGTCTAAGAGGATCTCGATTCAAAAGCACATAATATATGACATAACTTGTACCATCTCTTGAGGTCCTGCATCAAGAGGGCACACGGAATAGCAGAGAGAGTAACAGGTCATCAGAGTAAAGAGTCAAATCTGGGCCCCTGAGGTGCCCTATGACCTTGACCTTGACCGCAAGTCTCAGGGCATCAGCTTCCTCACACGATATGGGAGGCGGTAGCTAGCTGCATGGTCAGTCCATCCCTTCTTAGTTCAATTCTGAGTTCAACTGGTCAACTGTATGAGGAGGGGATCACAAAATTGGTTCATGGTCCAGTGAAGAAATACTATTTGAATTAGGTTTGGGTGTTAGCTAATTAAAGTGATTTGTTTCAGTTTTTGATCCACTGTTCAATTCTGCTGATGCCCGCGTTTCCAGTGGACGGGCCTCTCTAACGGGCAGCAGGAATCTTGGCTGGCAGCTGCCCACCCCACCAGGACTGCTGACAAGGAGGCAAAGGGGCCCACGGCCTTCAGACTTCTGATCCCTGTGAGGAGGTTGGCGTGTGCTTGGCTGGCACGTGGAAGACCCTCCAGCACAAACTATGGGTCCATCATTCTACCTCTCACTTTCTTTTGTTCTTCCTTTTTTTCATTATTTTATTAAAGCATTGGCCTCTTGTTAAAGTGCAAGGATGCCAAAGAGGAGGAATCGTTATTAATTACTCACGCCTTCATACGAATGATTACTCCTATGTAGCAGGCGAGCCCATGACAAGAGGCCTGCAGAACCTGGGCACGTAGGGGTGGTGGTCCACAGGGAGGAAGCAGGGTGGGGCTGCAGGACAGCCCGGACACAGTGATGACAGAGGTGGGCTGGGGATGGTCAGGAGCCAGAGGGGGAGACCACCTATATTTTGCCCAGGGTCACTCAGAGAGTGACCTCTGTCCTTCTCTCTTTGGGCCCTGCATTCTGGGAGGCAAGAGAGGACGGTGACATAGTCAAAGCCAGAGCAGAGCAAAGGGTCCAGGAAATCCGCAAACTGGACAACGTGACCACACTTAAGAATCCGGCCCCAGACATGGGGCGGACACCTTACCACCAGACTAAAAGAAGCTGCCTTGCTCTGACCCGCTATCCTGACCCCAGACGTGGATGGGAACCCCATTAACCATGCCATAGGGGCAAGATTTAAAGCAGCCCCTCCAAAAAAGAGGCTAGATGGATATAGGATGGATAAGAGAAAGGGAGTCCCTTGGTCCCAGACCGGCAACTTTCTGACCTGCCCAAACCTGGGCCCCTGGACTTGAACCCTGGTTTTTAGGCCACAATGCCAGGTGTACTCCAGCTTGGAGCCCCTCTGAGAAGGGGAAGGAGACACATTCTCTCCATCTTCCCAATCTCGCCTTAGCCAACGGCTTTGCACAGAGCCCATCTCAACGCATGCTACACAAATCTAAACAACAAACAAAACGTTTGAAAGCAATTTTGCATTCACAGCCAGTTTGACCCCAAAAGGCAAATTGCAATCACTGCCTTAACACTCTGAAGCTGGGCCTCATTTCTAAACACCCTCAGGTTAGCAGGCGCCGGCTTATTTGCACAGCCGAATTGATTTGTAGGACTCCGCCTTGCATCCCTGGTTGCGGGCTGGGCAATTTAGACCGAAATGAAATCAAATTGTGCACAGCCTATTATTCAGAAGCGAGAGCCCCAGGCACCGGGGTGGGGGGCACGTCGCGGGGCTCCTTTGGTGCCTGCCACAGGCCCAGCTTCCAGGAAGGACCCTGTGCACCTGCCAGCTGATGCCTGAAATTCCACCACAACCGTTTAAAGCCCTGGTTTTTCTAGCTATTAAACTGCAAATCACCTGGGGAAGATAATTGGGCACTCTGGCTGGTGGTAAGAGCAAGTGGATTTTGCTAGCAGGCAAAGGGGAGAGGCAGAGTGGGGCGAGGTGGTCATCCCCCGTCCAAATCTCAAGGAATCCTCATGACCTTGCGAGGGGGTGCCTTTAATGTCCCCATTTCACAGAAAAGGAAACTAAGGCCTGGGGAGGTGATGGCATTTATCCAAGTTCCCAGAAGCAGCGGCAGCCAAGCTGAATCCTAAATGCAAACCTCAGACTCCATTTTACCCTGTCATCGCCACCACCCAGAAGGACTCTGTTGGAGATGAAGCCCTCATCTGGGTCGTGGCGTGATTTTGACTGTTACACACTTTTCTGAACCTCAGTTTCTTCTTTAAAGCGGTGCTATGGGCTGAATGGTGTCCCCCACAAAATTCCTATGTTGAAGGCCAAACCCCAGTACCTCAGAATGTGACTGTTGGCAGACAGGGTCTTTAAAGATGTGCTTAGGTGAAGATGCAGCCATTAGCGCGGGTCCCAAGCCAATCTGCCTGGGGTCCTCATAAGAAGAGGAAATCTGGAGACACCAGGGTATGCATGCGCCACCCTGTGAAGAGGCACCGAGGTGGCATCTGAAAGGCAAGGAGAGGGGTCTCAGGAGAACCAACCCTGCCAGCACCTTGATCTGGACTTCTGGCCTCCAGGGCTGTAAGAAAATAAACTTCTGTTGTGTGAGCCCCCCAGGCTGTGGCACTTTGTAAGGGCAGCCTGAGCTGACTGAGCTCTAAGCCAGAGCCTCTCAAAGTGTCTTCTGCAGGTGTGTGCAGATCCATGGGGCTCCCACTGCAGTTTGGCCAGGCTGAGGTGAGAGGCTGCATTTCTAACAAGCTCCAGAGCAGCAGATGCTGCAGCTGCCTCAGCACCCAGCCATCATCTCCGTGCCCAGAATCCAGTTCTTCACAAAAGAGAAGGTTCCCTTTAGGTAAGAGGGACAAGATACACCCAAAGATATGGGCATGAAAAGCCAGGGCACGGGGTAGTTAGGCCAGCAAGGAGCCTGGTGAGGTGCTTGCGGGCAGAAGGCATGAAAAGAATGGCGAGGGAAGAGGGCAGGCCACGAACTGCTCCATCAGTTACAACCCATCAGTGAGTAACTGCCCGCAGTGTGCCTGCACTGGGGTGGACACCAAGCCACTGTCTCATGCAGGATGGACCATGCTTACACCTGGCACGAGAGAACACTTAGGTTCTCAATCAAAAGAGCATAAAACATCACCTGTGTTCAACTCACAAGCAATTACTAGAACTGTAAAAAGCTTGAATTAATAGCCAACTATTGTTGGTATTAAGCAATTCCAAGTAAACACCAATTTAGAACATTGGTGTGATGTTCTTTAAAAGCTAAGCATCCAATCTTCAGTCCAGCATAAAGATGTTTTTCATTCATGCTACACAATATTTATAGAAGATGATGGAAAATTTAAAAGACAACGGTAAATTTCTTCTGGCCGAACATATAAGATGGATAAAAAGTAATGAAACAAATTAATCACTATCTAGGATGAAGGATTCAAAGGATATTAGTACTTTAATGAACAATAAAGTGAAAAAAAAAAGACACTCAAAATGTTTTTAAAAGTAAATATTCCTCAGTTCATATAGGGTGCACGAGGATGAGAAGTCCCATTGTAAGACTAGCACCATACAGGGTGCTGAGCTACAGAAGTGAGGAAGTTGAAACAATGGAGCATTCCATCGGTTTTACATTTTTTGTAAAAACAGTCTTGATGAACTAGGAAAAGGATTTTCAATTTTAGGCACTGATTTTAAAATCTGCCCTGGGCAAGCTTGTGATAACAGCATAACATGACTGGAGAGTCTAAGGTAGGCAAAATAATGCCCCTCAAAGTTATCCATGTTCTAATCGGCAGAAGCTGTGAATATGTTAGGTTTGTGGCAAAGGAGAATTGAGCTCACAGGCAGCATTAACGTTGCTAATTAGCTAACCTTAAAATAGGAGATTATCTGGATTCTCCAGGTAGACCAAATATAATCACAAAGGTCCTTACAAGTGGAAGAGGGAGATGTGACTATGGAAAAATGGTCGAGAAATGCAACATTGCTGGCTTTGAAGATGGAGGAAGGGGCCAGAAGCCAAGGAATGCGGGTGGTCTCTAGAACGTGGAAAAGGCAAGAAAAGAGATTCTCCCCAAGAGCCCCCACCAACACCTTGATTTTAGCTAGTGAGACGCATGTCAGACTTCGAACCGACAGGACTGTAAGAGAATACATTTATCTTCTTTCTCAAGCCACTAAATTTGTGGTACTTTGTTATGGCAACTATGAAAAACGAATACAAGGTCAGAATTTGACCAAAAGTTCAAAAGCATTCTTAGAGCGGGAAATGGCAGCACATGGTTTCAATTTCTTACTAGGAGAATTGATGACTTCCTCTGGAACAAGTGAAAGGTTAAACGACAATCTGAATCCTTCCCAATGTGGAACATCTTGCTGAAATGCCTATCAAATTTGACCATAAACTGCTCTTACTCAAGCGATGGGAATACCGAATAAATGCCGTTAAACACGTCGATCTAATTTAGACAGGATACAAGATGACTGAAGAACTCAGTGAAACAACAGAAGGTCCTCAGATGCAGAGCAAATCCCATCTTTGCTGGGAGATGGCATTAATTTTGAAGCTGAGTGAGCTCTTCACAGACATTTGTTATGGGATATCGTGGTAGGATGTGGTTACAAAGAAGCCTACAAAAAAATCTAGGCTTGGCTATTTCACTTTTAAAGGGATTGAAAATACATATTTATTATTTTAAATATGTCTAGGGTTTTTCTAAACCAAGAAGCCACATGTGAAACATGCAACAGAAATGACATTCCAATAAAATAAAATTCAAAAAAAGGAAACGAAAATGTCTGTGGACTATGAAAGAGGAGATTCATATACAAATAATTCAGAAGTTAATTTCTATAGAAATTATTTTTCTGCACATTTAGATTGAGGTATGATTTTGAGCAAAATACTGCTATTTTCAGTTCTCTTTGTAATATCTTTCTTTTCCTGAAAAAAGAAAAATCAAGTAAGTACTATACGGATCTAGATAGTGTTTTAAGAGAGTGAAAACAGCAATATAAAAGATGGTGATCCATATTAAATTAAAATATTTAACAATTTTTCTGCCGAATTATAATTATAATATAAACCTCATGACCATGTTTGAACTTGATATGTAAAATTTATAGTTCATTCCTGATTCTAAATGTGGCTTTAAGAATTTTTTTGATAATTCCAGTTTCTCTACATCAGCAGAACTAAGCAGAAACTCAGCAGAAGTTTCTCTCCAATAAAATTAATCTAAAAAAAAGACTGAAGAACCACAGTGACTCAAGAATAATGGGCTAATTTGGCATCACTGTTAATAGAACACAAATTATGTGATAATGTTGATTACAACAATATAACTCAAAAATTTTGCTGAAGTGAAGGCAAGAAAATTAAATTTACAGAATGAACAAGTAATAATTTATGAATTATGTATGTTATCTTATTACTCATCCAAACATCACTGATCTATCGATACAACATCCAGACATGTGCAATAATAATGAAATTTAGTTGTCTTTGATATTTTGCTTACTTAGCTGTATAAAAATCAGAGGCTTACATATTGTTTTTTGTCATGATGAAGGGATATTTCTGAGGGTAGAATTTACGTGACTGTCTGTTAGCTTCATTTGTGACTTTTGCATATTGAGACATATGGTCTGTGGCCTCTGTCTGTTCTCCTGATTCAGACCCAGCACCTGGTAGGGGCAGGCCTGGTTTCACTTGATCATCATGAGAGCACTGCAAGGTAGGGGTTGTCAACCCCATTTTACAGATGAGGAAACTGAAGCTCAGTGAGATGAAGTCTCCAAGGCCATAGAAACAGCAGAACCGAGATGCACCATCTGGTTTGTTAGACTGCAAAGCCCATGCATGCTTCATTGCAACAGCCAGGTGGAACCAGAGAGTGCTACAAACATTTTATGGAAATACTAAGTGTTAGCAAAGTTTTCAGAAGGAAGAGATCACTGGACCCAGAGCGATGAAGGAAGGACCTGTAAGAATGATTTTGCGTTCTTGTAGAATGATGGTGAGTTGAGGGCTGGCCGGGTGGCACAGCAGTTAAGTGCACACGTTTGGCTTCTCAGCAGCCTGAGGTTCGCCGGTTCGGATCCCAGGTGCAGACATGGCACCGCTTGACAAAAGCCATGCTGTGGTGGGTGTCCCACATATAAAGTAGAGGAAGATGGGCATGCATGTTAGCTCAGGGCCAGTCTTCCTCAAAAAAAAAAAAAAAAAAAAGAGAAAGAAAGAATGATGGTGAGTTGGATGTCATGAAGGATCAAACAATTAAAATGCTGGATGAAGCCTGCATTGTATGCTGGATAAATGTATCAGCAAGATAGTGCAAAAGCAAGGAAGTCATGAAGCCCCCAACAAAGGGAAACCAGGAACCTGTGAGGTCCTTGCCTTCACCCTAGAGTTTCTGCTGCCAGACTTTGTAAATAAGAGATGAGCCCCAGAGGATCCACGCACGTCTAGGGCAGGAGCGAGAACACAACAGAGGAGCGACGCTGGAAACAGGTGACCAGAACCCTACCTAAACCCCCTGCAATTACTCCTAAACGCAGAGGGAAACTTTGGAGTTGCACACCTGAGCCCGCGGGGAGAGTCTCTCCCCGCCATTGGCGGGGGGATCCAGCCTGGTGCTCGGGGCGCCCGGAGGGTCCCAGAGAGAGACACGGAGGGCACGGAGATCTCCTAGCTGCCGTTGCCCGCCCCGTGGGGCTAGGGATTGCCGGAGATCTCGGAGAGGACCGGGGCCGGGGGAACTTTCAAAAGGCCGGTCCTGCGACCCGGAGGGGAAACGCCGGAGCTCCGCCCGGGCAGCAGACAAAACTCTCTGTCTGCCATTAGCAGAGGGGCCACGCCCAGCATTCACAGCTCCGGCAGAGGCCCGGAGAGAATCCCAGAGGGCTGGGCGACCCCCAGCTGCCGTTGCCCGCCCCGTGGGGCTAGGGATTGCCGGAGATCTCGGAGAGGACCGGGGCTGGGGGAATTTTCAAAGGCCGGTTCTGCGACCCGGAGGGGAAGCGCCGGAGCTCCTCCAGGGCAGCAGACAAAACTCTCTGTCTGCCATTAGCAGAGGGGCCACGCCCAGCATTCACGGCTCCGGCAGAGGCCAGGAGTGAAGCCCTGAGGGCTGGGCGACCCCCAGCTGCCGTTGCCCGCCCCGTGGGGCTAGGGATTGCCGGAGATCTCGGAGAGGACCGGGGCGGGGGGAACTTTCAAAAGGCCGGTCCTGCGACCCGGAGGGGAAACGCCGGAGCTCCGCCCGGGCAGCAGACAAAACTCTCTGTCTGCCATTAGCAGAGGGGCCACGCCCAGCATTCACGGCTCCGGCAGAGGCCGGGAGAGAAGCCCTGAGGGCGGGGCGACCTCCAGCTGCCGTTGCCCACCCCGTGGGGCTAGGGATTGCTGGAGATCTCAGAGAGGACTGGGGCTGGAGAGAGTTCCAGAGACACAGCTTAGTAGCCTAGGGGGAAACCCTACAGGCTCACAGCAGCCTTAGGGAAAGCCTCTGCACAGCACCAGTAGAAGGCACCCAGCCGCCAGCCACAAGGCTGGAAGACCCCAGGGCAAAAGCAGCATAGCTACGTGTACTAACCACAGACTGTAGAAGATGCCAATAGCTCTCCTGCGACCTATAGAGGACAAGTGAGATTTGGTGGGTGCCGACAGCAACGGAGCGACAAATATAAGTGATCCCACCCCTGGCTGCTGGAAAAGCCCATAACACCGTTGCAGACCCCAAGGAGAGAGCACATCTAGGTGGGCTGCAACAGTAGGCACCTGCAGCCTGAAGCCCCCCTGTGACGGCCCCCACGGCAGAGGAGGGAATCCAAAGGGCCACTGTGGCTACGAAGAGGGGCCCAGGCCCAGTTAGCAACTACGGACAGGATTCCTGGTTGGTGAAATATAAACAGCTGCTCCTCCCTCCGCAGCAGCTGAAACAAGTGAAAGGAGCAACTAAACTCTATTTCCATGCGGAGGCACAAATCAACAACATCAAGCAATATGAAAAAATACATTAAATCTCCAGAACAGAAAGAAAGCAACAAATACACAGAAAACAATCCCAAAGAAAATGAGATGTATAACCTAAATGACGATGACTTCAAAACAGCCATCATTAAGATTCTCAATGAGTTAAGAGAGAATTCTGACCGACAACTCAACGAGTTCAGGAGCTATGTTACAAAAGAGTTTGATACGATAAAGAAGAACCAAACAGAAATATTGGAAATGAAGAACACAATAGAGGAGATTAAGAAAAATCTAGATGCTCTGAACAGTAGGGCTGATAATATGGAGGAAAGAATTAGCAATTTGGAAGATGGCAATATAGAATTGTTGCAGGCAGAGGAGGAGAGAGAAGCAAGACTTAAAAGAAATGAAGAAACTCTCCGAGAATTATCAGACACAATTAGGAGATGCAACGTAAGGATTATAGGTATACCAGAGGGAGAAGAGAAGGAGAAAGGGGCAGAAAACCTATTCAAAGAAATAATGGCCGAGAACTTCCCAAATCTGGTGAGGGAGATGGATCTTCAGGTGACAGAAGCCAATAGATCTCCAAACTTTATCAATGCAAGAAGACCAACTCCACGGCATATAGTAGTGAAGCTAGCAAAAGTCAACGACAAGGAGAAAATATTAAGGACAGCCAGGCAAAAGAAATTAACCTACAAAGGAGCTCCCATCAGGCTATCAGCAGATTTCTCAGCAGAAACTTTACAGGCTAGAAGAGAGTGGAATGATATATTCAAAAATCTGAAGGACAAAAATCTACAGCCGAGAATTCTCTACCCAGCGAAAATATCCTTCAAATACGATGGAGAAATAAAAACTTTCCCAGATAAACAAAAATTAAGGGAGTTCATTGCCACAAAACCTCCTCTTCAGGAAATCCTCAGGAAAACCCTCATTCCTGAAAAATCCAAAAAAGGAAAGGGGCTACAAAACCAAGAGCAGAGGAGATAAGTAGAAGGACAACAACAGAGAGTAGCAGCTCTACATCAGAACAGATTAAACCATGGGACGAGAAACAAAGGAAACTGAAAAAAACCGGAAAACAAGACACAAAATGGGAGTGGTAGGCCCCCACGTCTCAATAATCACTCTAAATGTAAATGGATTGAACTCCCCAATCAAAAGACACAGAGTGGCAGGATGGATCAAAGAACAAGATCCAACAATATGCTGCCTCCAGGAAACACACCTCAGCCCCAAAGACAAACACAGACTCAGAGTGAAGGGATGGAGAACAATACTCCAAGCTAATAATGAACAAAAGAAAGCAGGTGTCGCTATACTAATATCAGACAAGGTAGATTTCAAAGCAAAACAGATAAAGAAAGATAAAGAGGGACAGTATATAATGATAAAAGGGACTCTCCACCAAGAAGACATAACACTTATAAATATATACGCACCCAACACAGGAGCACCAAAATTTGTAAAGCAACTCTTAATAGAACTAAAAGAAGACATCAACAACAATACAATAATAGTAGGGGACCTCAACACACCATTAACACCAATGGACAGAACATCCAGACAGAAAATCAACAAGGAAATAATAGAATTAAATGAAAAATTAGACCAGATGGACTTAATAGATATATATAGAACACTTCATCCAAAAACAGCAGGTTACACATTCTTCTCAAGTGCACATGGAACATTCTCAAGGATTGACCATATTTTGGGAACCAAAGCAAACATCAATAAATACAAGAGAGTTGAAATAATATCAAGCATCTTTTCTGATCATAACGCTATTAAACTAGAAATCAACTACAAGAAAAAAGCAGAGAAAGGTGCAAAAATGTGGAGACTAAACAACACGCTTCTCAACAAACAATGGATCATTGAAGAAATTAAAGAAGAAATCAAATATTATCTGGAGACAAATGAAAATGAGAACACGACATACCAAATCATTTGGGATGCAGCAAAAGCAGTCCTAAGAGGGAAATTCATCGCAATACAGGCTCACCTCACTAAACAAGAAAAAGCTCACGTAAGCAACCTCAAACGACACCTAACAGAACTAGAAAAAGAAGAACAAACAAAACCCAGAGTCAGTAGAAGGAGGGAAATAATAAAAATAAGAGCAGAAATAAACGATATTGAAACAAAAAAGACAATAAAAAGGATCAATGAAACAAAGAGTTGGTTCTTCGAAAGAATTAACAAAATTGACAAACCCCTAGCCAGACTCACCAAGAAAAGAAGAGAGAAAGCGCAAATTAATAAAATCAGGAATGACAGAGGAGAAATCACAACAGATACCAATGAAATACAAGAGATCATAAGAGAATACTATGAAAAACTATATGCCAACAAATTGAACAACTTGGAAGAAATGGACAAATTCCTAGACTCATACAATCTCCCCAAACTGAATCAGGAAGAAATGGAGAATCTGAATAGACCAATCACAAGTAAGGAAATAGAAACGGTAATCAAAAACCTCCCCAAAAACAAGAGTCCAGGACCAGATGGCTTCTCTGGAGAATTCTACCAAACATTCAAAGAAGACTTAATACCTATTCTCCTCAAACTGTTCCAGAAAATTGAGAAAGATGGAGAACTCCCTAACACATTCTATGAAGCCAACATCACTCTGATCCCCAAACCTGACAAGGACAACACAAAGAAGGAGAACTACAGGCCAATATCACTGATGAACATAGATGCAAAAATCCTCAACAAAATTTTGGCAAACCGATTACAGCAATACATCAAAAAGATTATACACCATGATCAAGTGGGATTTATACCAGGGACACAGGGATGGTTCAACATCCGCAAGTCAATCAACGTGATACACTACATCAACAAAATGAAAAACAAAAACCACATGATCATCTCAATAGACGCAGAGAAAGCATTCGACAAGATCCAACACCCATTTATGATAAAAACCCTCAGTAAAATGGGTATAGAAGGAAAGTACCTCAACATAATAAAGGCCATATATGATAGACCCACAGCCAACATCATACTCAATGGACAAAAGCTGAAAGCCATCCCTCTGAGGACAGGAACGAGACAAGGGTGCCCACTTTCACCACTCCTATTCAACATAGTACTGGAGGTGCTGGCCAGAGCAATTCGGCAGGAAAAAAAAATAAAAGGAATCCAAATAGGTAACGAAGAAGTAAAACTCGCGCTGTTTGCAGACGACATGATCTTATACATAGAAAACCCCAAAGAATCCACAGAAAAACTATTAGAAATAATCAACAACTACAGCAAAGTAGCAGGGTATAAAATTAACGTGCATAAATCAGTAGCATTTCTATACACTAACAATAAACTAACAGAAAAAGAACTCAAGAACTCTATCCCATTCACCATCGCAACGAAAAGAATAAAATACCTTGGGATAAACTTAACCAAGGAAGTGAAGGATCTATACAATGAAAACTACAAGACTTTCTTGAAAGAAATTGACGATGACATAAAGAGATGGAAAGACATTCCTTGCACATGGATTGGAAGAATAAACATAGTTAAAATGTCCATACTACCTAAAGCAATATACAGATTCAATGCTATCCCAATCAGAATCCCCAGAACATTCTTCACAGAAATTGAACAAACAATCCTAAAATTCATATGGGGGAACAAAAGACCGCGAATTGCTAAAGCAATCCTGAGCAAGAAAAACAAAGCTGGCGGAATCACAATCCCCGATTTCAAAACATACTACAAAGCTACAGTGATCAAAACAGCATGGTACTGGTACAAAAACAGGTCCACAGATCAATGGAACAGAATTGAAAGCCCAGAGATAAAACCACACATCTATGGACAGCTAATCTTCGACAAAGGAGCAGAGGGCCTACAATGGAGAAAAGAAAGTCTCTTCAACAAATGGTGCTGGGAAAACTGGACAGCCACATGCAAAAGATTGAAAATCGACCATTCTTTTTCACCACACACCAAAATAAACTCAAAATGGATCAAAGACCTAAAGATTAGGCCTGAGACAATAAGGCTTTTGGAAGAGAATATAGGCAGTACACTCTTTGACATCAGTTTCAAAAGAATCTTTTCGGACACGGTAACTCCTCAGTTGAGGGAAACAATAGAAAGAATAAACAAATGGGACTTCATCAGACTAAAGAGCTTCTTCAAGGCAAGGGAAAACAGAATTGAAACAAAAAAACAGCTCACTAATTGGGAAAAAATATTTACAAGCCACTTATCCGACAAAGGGTTAATCTCCATAATATACAAAGAACTCACACTGCTTAACAACAAAAAAACAAACAACCCGATCAAAAAATGGGCAGAGGACATGAACAGACATTTCTCAAAAGAAGAAATGAATATGGCCAATAGACACATGAAAAGATGTTCATCATCGCTAATCATCAGGGAAATGCAAATCAAAACTACACTAAGATATCACCTTACCCCCGTTAGATTGGCAAAAACATCCAAAACCAAGAACGACAAATGTTGGAGAGGTTGTGGAGAAAGAGGAACCCTCATACACTGTTGGTGGGAATGCAAACTGGTACAGCCACTATGGAAAACAGTATGGAGATTTCTCAAAAAGTTAAAAATAGAAATACCCTATGACCCAGCCATCCCATTACTGGGTATCTATCCTAAGAACCTGATATCAGATATCTCAAGAGTCCGTTGCACCCCTATGTTCATCGCAGCATTATTTACAATAGCCAAGACGTGGAACCAGCCTACATGCCCAGAAACTGATGATTGGATAAAGAAGATGTGGTATATATACACAATGGAATACTACTCAGCCATAAAAAAAGACGAAATTGGCCCATTCACAACAATGTGGATGGACCTCGAGGGCATTATGTTAAGCGAAATAAGTCAGTCAGAGAAAGACGAACTCTATATGACTCCACTCATAGGTGGAAATTAGTATATTGAGAAGGAGATCCGATCGGGGGTTACCAGGGAAAAGGGGGGGGTGGGGGGAGGGTACGGAGGGGGAAGAGGTGTACCCACAACATGACTAACAAAAATGTACAACTGAAATTTCACAAGCTTGTAATCCATCATAACATTAATAAAAAAAAAAAAAAAAAAAAAAGAGATGAAACCCCAGGCCATCAAAGGCAGGGAATCTAACAGGAGCCCTAACCACTACGGCTAGGACTCAAAAGACAAGTGAATGTAAAATAAATCCCACCAGGCAGAAGAAGACAACAAGATGTCACTCTGCAAAAATCTCTCCCAAGAATTCAAAACCAACAGCATGCCTTCATATGGGTTTGTGATCCAAATCTACACTACCTCTGTGGTCCAAAACATCTCAGGTGGAAAAATTAAATTGGTTACAAATAAATAGAGGTCAAAGTTTTGTAGCTCCATTAGGTAAGAAACAAAAGCAAATATAGAGGCCAGTCCTGTGGCCTAGTGGTTAAGTTCAGTGTGCTCCACATACAAATAGAGGAAGACTGGCACAGATGTTGGCTCAGGGTGCATCTTACTCAGCAAAAAAAAAAAAAGCAAATATAAATCTTCTCTGAAGAATTTGTATTTTAATACAAGCACGCACACACTTGGAAACAAAACATCATGAATGAGAAACAGTAAAAACAATAGCAGAAAGAGAGCTCAAAGAATAGATACTAAAATATAAAATAACTATGTTTGATATGTCTAAAGAAATAGCTTCAAAATATGAACAAAAAATAGATTTGAAAAGAACTCAATGTAACTTTTAGAAATTAAAAAATTAATTGAAATAAAACGTCACTGAAAGGATAAATAACAAACTAGATCTAGCTGAAGAGAAAATTAGTCAACTGAAAACAGATCCATAGAAAATATCCGGAACGCAGTCCAGAGAAATTAAGAGATAGAAAATATGCACTAGCAAATCAGAGAAAGAGAGTATTTTTCCAGAAGAAGAAAACATAAGGTTTTGTTATGATATTTGAAGAGATAATTGATAAACTTCTAGAATTGTTGAAAGTCACCAGTCCTCAGATCCAAGAAGTTATGTTAGGATAGTAGAGACAGTTGGTGCTCACCAAATATTTCACGTGTTTTCCTACATTTCTCAGACTTTCTTGCAGTTAGGTTAGGACGACATGACTATTCTGGTTAATGTTACTTCTAGGCCAGGGCAGTTAAAAACAGTATGCCTTCTGCAGTGATACCATGATGCACTTAGGAGGGAATTCTTGCCCCCTTCAGAACTGAGCCACTCATCCATCGATGAGGAATGATTTTGGCCAAAGGCCTCTGCCCTTGACCACATTATACTCCCTGCCCAGGACAGCACATATCCAGTGATGATGGATACAAAGTCCTGGCCTCCTTTTCTCATTTGGGCCAACTCCATTCCACAGTGCTCTTTGTGATCAGCTGCAGCCTCTGACGCAACTTCTCCTTCTACCTAACCCTGCTTCCCTCACTTCCTTACAGGTGTTGTTCCTGAAAACACTCCCTGATAAACTTCCTGCACGAGAATCTTTGTCTCAGAGTCTGTTTCTCGGGAACCCAACCTGAGACATCTTTCTCTCTCCCCCTTCTATGGAGAAGTAGGAGGCAACACGGTCCACAAGCTGGCAGATCTTCCATCTGCCTGGGTCCCTCACAGCTCCCCACTGAGCACTTAGCTCTGTAACGTGAGTGTGAAATGAACCTTTGCCATGTTAAGTCATCAGCTATCTGGAGGAATTTTTAAACTCAGCATAGCCCAGCCCTTCCTGCCTAGTACAGTCATTCATGTTAAAATAGCTGGAGTAGCCACTAAACTAACAAATGTAGAACATACTTCTAGATATTAATTATAAAACAAGTGGAGAGAAAAACAGGATGTTAAAAGAAAAAAAGAAAACAAGATGGTAAAACTCAATACAAAGAAAGCAAGAAAGGATAGGACAGCCAAAGAGGAAACAGGACAAATGAAAAGCACATAAGATGATCAAAATATACGCAAATATATCAATAGTCACTATAAATATAAACAGACTAAACTGTCCAGTTAAATGACAAATATTGTCAAACTAGACAAGATCCAACTACTCGTGCCACTTACACGAGACACAGTTAAAATATGAGGACAAGGAGGGATTAAAAGTCAAAGGGAAAAAAGAAATAAACCAGACGAATAACAAAACAACAGGGCTAGAGTCACTATGCAACCATCAGACTGATTCTAAGATGAAAAGCACTGCTAGATATAAAGAGAATCACTACAAATAATACAAAATCTACTTCACCAGGAACATATCACAGTGGCAACTTAATGTTCCTAAACAACATAGGCTCAAAATACATAACGCAAAAATGACATCTACAAGGAGTAATTCACAAATCTGCCGTCATGGTAGAAGATTTTAACACATTTCAATTATGGATACATCAGGCAGAACAAAATTAGTAATATGAAAATATTTGATCTTATAGGACATATATGAGATACTGCCCCCAACAATTGGAGATTATATATTATTTCAGGTATACTTAGAAGATTCATGAAAACTGGTCACATGCTAGGCCATAATGCTAGTCTGAACAAATTTCAAGGACTGGAAAAACACAGAGGGCATTCTTAAACCACAATCAATTAAGTTAAATCAATAATATACAAACTCCATACAGGGGCTGGCCTGGTGGCGTAGTGGTCAAGTTCACATGCTCTGCTTCAGCAGCCCAGGCTTCACAGATTTGGATCCCGGGTGGGGACCTACACACTGCTCATCAAGCCATGCTGTGGCGGCATCCCACATACAAAATAGAGGAAGACTGGCAGCAGATGTTAGCTCAGGACCAATCTTACTAACCAAAACAAAAAACAAAAAAAACCTCCATACATTTGGGAAGTAAAAAAAATACACACTTCTAAGTAATCATATGTCACATAAGGAATTAAAATGGAAATCAGAAATTAATTAGAACAGCACATGTGGACTGAAATTAAAGTGACAGAGGGAAAGATCTATGCCTGATTGCTTACATTAGAAGGCAGAGTGATTAACTTAAGAAGTTACAGCAGGAACAGCAAAATAAACCCAAAGTAGAAAGAAAATAATAAAAATAACAGATGTTAGAGATACAAATACACAACAGAGAGGCTACACTGAACCCTAACCTGCCTCTTTTCAAATATTAAAAAAAAAAAAGACAAACTGACAAGATTAATCAAGAAGAAAAGAGAGAAAAATGAAAACCACATGATAATGTCAACAGATGCAGAAAAAGCATTTTACAAGATTCAATATTCTTTCCTGATAAGGAAACGCTCAATGAAACAGCAATAGAACTCCTTCAACCCAATAAGACCATCCATGAGAAATCCACAGCTAATATACTTAATGGTGGAAAATGGAAAGCTTTCCCCCTAAGATCAGCAACAAGATGAAAGTGTCTGCTCTCACCACTTCTATTCAATATCATAGTGGAGGTTCTAGCTGGGTCAGCTGGACAAGGAAAAGAAATAAAAGGCATCTAGGTTGGAAAGGAAGAAGCAAAACTATATTTGCAGATGACATGATCTTACATATGAGAAATCCTAAAGGAGCCACTAAAAAACTATTAGAACTAATAAAATAGTGCAGCAAGGTTGCCAAATATAAGATCAATATATAAAACTCAGTTTTATTTCTATATACCAGCAATGAACAATCTGAAAATGAATTTAAGGGAACAATTCTATTTACAACAGAATCAAAAATAATAAAATACTTAGGACTAAATTTAACAAATTTTTGTAATGGTGCAAGACCTATACACTGAAAAATACAAAACATCCCTGAAAGAAGTTATAGAACACCTAAATAAATGCAAACACAACCCATGTTTATGGATCAAAAAACTTAATACTGTGAGGGCCAGCCCGGTGGGGCAGTGGTTAAGTTCGCACATTCCTCTTCGGCAGCCCAGGGTTTGCCGGTTTGGATCCCGGGTGCAGACCTATGCACCTCTTGTCAAGCCATGCTGTGGCAGGCATCCCACATATAAAGTAGAAGAAGATAGGCACGGATGTTAGCTCAAGGCCAGTCTTCCTCAGCAAAAAGAGGAGGATTGGCGGCAGATGTTAGCTGAGGGCTGATCTTACTCAAAAAAAAAAAAAACAACTTAATACTGTTAACAATGCAATGCTCCCCAAATTGATCAACAGATTCAATGCAACCCCTATCAAAGTCCCAGCTGCCTTTTTTTGCAGAAATTGACAAGTTGATCCTTAAATTCATATGGAAATGCAAGGGAACCTGAATAGCCAAAACAATCTTGAAAAAGAAGAGCTAAGTTGAAAGGCTCACATTTCTCAAAACTCACTACGAATCTACAGTAATGAAGACAGTGTAGTACTGGCATAAGAATAGACAAATAGATCAATGGAATAGAACTTACAGCCCAGAAATAAACCTCACATTTACACTCAAGTGATTTCCAATAAAGGTGCCAGGACAATTTAATGAAAAAAGAATGGTTTCTCCAATAAATGGTGCTGGAACTACTTGATACCCAGATAAAAAAATAAAGTTGGACTCCTATCTCATACCACATGCAACAGTTAACTCAAAAATGGATCAAAGACCTAAATATAAGAGATAAAATTCTTAGAGAAAATACAGTAGTAAATCTTCATGACTTTGGGTTAGCCAAAGATTTCTTAGATGTGACACCAAAAGAGAAGCAATAAAAGAAAAAATAGATAATATCAAAATTTAAAATGATTGTACTTCAAAGGATATCATCAATTAAGTGAAAAGACAATGCAGAGAATGGGAGAAAATATTTGCAAATCATATATCTGATAAGGGATTTGAATCCAGAATATATAAAGAACTTTTACAACTCAACAACAAAAAGACAAATGACCCAATTTAAAATGAGCAAAAGACTTGAATAGACATTTCTCCAAAGAAGATATACAAATGGCCAATAAGCACATAAAAAGATGATTAACATCACCTAATTAACATAATCATTAGGGAAATGCAAATCAAAACTAGAATGAGATACCACCTCACACTCATTGGGATGGCTACTAGCAAAAAATCAAAAAACAACAAGTGTTGCCAAAGACGTAGAGAAATCAGAACACGTGTGAACTGTTGGTGGGAATGTAAAATGGTACAGCCACTGTGCAAAAGAGTATGGTGGTTCCTCGAAAAATTAAAAATAGAATTACCAAATGACCCAGCAATTTCACTTCTAGGTATATATCCAAAAGAATTGAAAGCATGGTCTCAAAGAGATATTTGTACACTTATGTTCATAGCAGCATGATTCACAACAGCTAAACACAGAAGCAACCCAATGTCCATCGATGGAGGAATGGATAAGCAAAATGTGGTATACACATTATTATTCAGCCTTAAAAAGGAAGGAAATTCTGGCATATGCTACAACATGGATGAACCTTGAGGACATTGTGCTAAGTAAAATAAATAAGCCAGTCACAAAAAGACAAATACTGTATGATTCCACTTGTATGAGGTATTAGAGTAGTCAAACTCATAAGGACAGAAAGTATAATGGAGGTTGTCAGAGACTGGAGGGAGGAGAAAATGGGGAGTTAGTGTTTAATGGGTATAGAGTTTCAGTTTTATTAGATAAAAAGAATTATGGAGATGGATGGTGGTAATGGTTGCACAACAATGTGAATATATTTAGTACCACTGAACTGTACACTTAAAAATGATTCAGATGGGGGCTGGCCCAGTGGCTTAGTGGTTAAGTTTGCGCACTCCACTTTGGCAGCCCAGGGTTAGCAAATTCGGATCCTGGTTGCAGATCTATGTACCGCTCATCAAGCCATGCTGTGGCAGCGTCCCACATACAAAATAGAGGAAGATTGGCACAAATGTTAGCTTAGGGTGAATCTTCCTCAAGCAAAAAGAGGAAGATTGGGAACAGATGTTAGCTCAGGGCCAATCTTCCTCACAGAAAAAAAAAAAAGATTAAGATGGTAAATTTTATGTTAAGTATATTTTATCACAATAAAAAAAAATACTAAAAGTTAATACTAAAAAAATGTAATACTAAAGAAAGCCATCAAATCACAAGGGAAGAGAGCAAGAGAAGAAGAAAGGAACAGAGAAGAACTACAAAAAAATCCAGGAAAAAAAGTAACAAAATGGCAATAAGTACATATTTATCAATAGCTATTTTAAATGTCAATGGACTAAATGCTCCAAATAAAAGAAACAGGGTGGCTGAATGGATAAAAAAACAAGACTCATATATATGCTACATAGAAGAGACACACTTTAGACCTAAAGATACTCACAAACTGAAAGTAAAAGGATAGAAAAAGATACTTAATGCATATGGAAATGAAAAGAAAGTTGGTGTAGCAATACTTATATCAGACAAAATAGACATTAAAATGAAAACTGTAACAAGAGACAAAGAAGGGCCCCACATAATGGTAAAGGGCACAATCCAACAAGAGGCTATAACAGTTGTAAATATCTATGCACCCAACATAGGAGCACCTAAATACATAAAGCAATTATTAACAGACACAAAAGGAGAAATTGACAGTAACACAATAATAGCAGGGGACTTTAACACTCCACTTACATCAATAGTTAGATCATCCAAACAGAAGATCAATAAGGAAACACTGGCCTTATTGTGACACAATGGACCAGATAGACATGGTAGATATATACAGAACACTCCATCCAAAAACTGAAGAATACACATTCTTTTCAAATGCACATGGAACATCGTCCAAGATAGGTCACATATTAGGCCACAAACCAAGTCTGAATAAATTTAAGAAAATTGAAATAATACCAAATATCTTTTCTAGCCACAACAGTATGAAACTAAAAATCAACTATAAGAAGAAAAGTGGAAAAGCCACAAATATGTGGAGATTAAACAAAATGCTACTGAACAACTAGTAGGTTGATTAAGAAATCAAAGGAGAAATCAAAAAATATCTGGAAACAAATGAAAATTAGGACATACTAAAATTTATGGGATACAGCAAAAGCAGCACTAAGAAAGGAGTTTATAGTAATACAAGGCTACCTCAAAAACAAGAAAAACCTCAAATAAACAATCTAACAACATACCTAAAGGAGCTAGAAAAAAAAGAAAAAATAAAGCCCAAAATCAGCAGAAGGAAGGAAATAATAAGAATCAGAGCAGAAATAAATGAAATAGAGAGCAAAAAGACAAGAGAAAAAAAATCAATGAAAATAAGAGCTGGTTCTTGGAAAAGATAAACAAAATTGACAAACCTTTAGCTAGACTCACCAAGAAAAAAGATGGAAGGCTCAAATAAGTAAAATCAGAAAGCAAAGAGGAGAAATTACAACAGACACCACAGAAATACAAAGGATTATAAGAGAATACTACGAAAAGCCATATGCCAACAAATTGCATAACCCAGAAAAAATGGATAAATTCTTAGACTCATACAACCTTCCAAAACTGAATCAAGAAGAAATAGAGAATCTGAATAGACCGCTCACTAGTAAGGACATTGAAACAGCAATGAAAAACCTCCCCCAAAACAAAAGTCCAGGACCAGATGGCTTACCTGGTAAATTCTACCAAACATTCAAAGAAGACTTAATACTTATTCTTCTCAAACTCTTCCAAAAAATTGAAGAGGAGAGGAGCCTTCCTACCTCATGCTACAAGGCCAACATTACCCTAATGCCAAAACCAGACAAGAACAGCTCCCCACAAAAGAAAATTATAGCCAATATCACTGACGAACATAGATGCAAATATCCTCAACAAAATATTAGCAAATCAAATGCAACAACACATTAAAAGGATCATATGCCATGATCAAGTGGGATTTATTCCAGGGAAGCAAGGATGGTTCAACATCCACAAATCAATCAACATGATACACCACATTAACAAAATGAAGAATAAAAATCACATGATCACCTCAATAGATGCAGAGAAAGCATTTGACAAGATACAGCATCCATTTATGATAAAAACTCTGAATAAAATGGGTATACAATGGAGAAAAACTGAAAGCTTTCCCTCTAAGAACAGGAACCAGACAAGGATGCCCACTTTCACCACTCTTCTTTAACATAGTATTGGAAGTCCTAGCCAGAGCAATCAGGCAAAAAAAAGAAATAAAAGGGATCCAAATTGGAAAGAAGTAAATCCGTCACTACTTGCAGATGACATGATTTTATATATAGAAAACCCTAAAGAATCCACCATAAAACTATTAGAAATAATAAACAAATACAGTAAAGTTGCAGGGTACAAAATCAACATACAAAAATCAGTTGCATTTCTCCATACTGACAACAAAATAGCAAAAAGAGAAATTAAGAATACAATCCCATTTACAATTGCAACAAAAAGAATAAAATACCTAGGAATAAATTTAATCAAAGAGGTGAAAGACCTTTACACTGAAAACTATAACACGTTGTTGAAAGAAATTGAAGACACCAAGATATAGAAAGCTATCCTGTGCTCTTGGGTTAGGAGAATTAACATAGTTAAAATGTCCTTACTTCCTAAAGCAATCCACAGATTCAATGCAATCCCTATCAAAGTCCCAACAACATTTTTCACAGAAATAGAACAAAGAATCCTAAAATTTATATGGAACAACGAAAGACCCCAAATATCCAAAGCAATCTTGAGAAAAAAGAACAAAGCTGGAAGTATCATACTCCCTGATTTCCAAATATACTAAAAAGCTATAGTAATCAAAACAGCCCGGTACTAGTACAAAAACAGACACACAAATCTATGGAACAGAATCAAGAGCCCAGAAATAAACCCACACATCTATGGACAGCTAATTTTCAACAAGAGAGCCAAGAGCATACAATGGAGACAGGAAAGTCTCTTCAATAAATGGTGCTGGGAAAACTGGACAGCCACATGCAAAAGAATGAAAGTAGACCATTATCTTACACATACACAAAAATTAACTTAAAATGGATTAAAGACTTGGGGCTGGCCCCGTGGCCGAGTGGTTAAGTTCGCGCGCTCCGCTGCAGGCGGCCCAGTGTTTCGTTGGTTCGAATCCTGGGCGCAGACATGGCACTGCTCATCAAACCACGCTGAGGCAGCGTCCCACATACCACAACTAGAAGAACCCACAACGAAGAATATACAACTATGTACCGGGGGCTTTGGGGAGAAAAAGGAAAAAATAAAATCTTAAAAAAAAAAAAAAAATGGATTAAAGACTTGAATGTAAGAGCTGACACCACAAAATTCTTAGAAGAAAATAAAGGCAGTACATTTTTTGACATTAGTCTTAGCAGCATCTTTTCTTTTCTTTTCTTTTCTTTTCTTTTTTTGAGGAAGATTAGCCCTGAGCTAACTACTGCCAATCCTCCTCTTTTTGCTGAGGAAGCCTGGCCCTGAGCTAACATTGTGCCCATCTTCCTCTACTTTATATGTGGGACGCCTACCACAGCATGGCCTGCCAAGCGGTGCCATGTACGCACCCGGGATCCAAATCGGCAAACCCTGGGCCGCCGAGAAGCAGAATGTGCGAACTTAACCGCTGCACCACCGGGCCAGCCCCTTAGCAGCATCTTTTCAAATAGCATGTCTACTTGGGCAAGGGAAACCAAACAAAAAATAAACAAATGAGACAGACTAAAAAGCTTCTGTACGGCAAAAGAAACCATGAAGAAAATGAAAAGATAACCCACAAACTTGGATAAAATATTTGCAAATCATATATCCAACAAGGGGTTAATTTCCAAAATACATAAAGAATTCAAACAACCCAAAAACAAAGAAACAAATCACCCAATCAAAAAATGGGCAAAAGATATGAACAGATATTTTCCCAAAGAAGATATACAGATGGCCAACAGGCACATGAAAAGATGTTCGACATCACTAATTATTAGGGAAATGCAAATCAAAACTACAATGAGATATGACCTCATGTCCATCAGAATGGAGATAACTAACAAGGCAAGAAATAAGTGTAGGAGAGGATATGGAAAAAAGGGAACCATCATACACTGCTGGTGGGAATGCAAACTAGTGCAGACACTATGGAAAACA
The DNA here is from genome assembly GCF_021613505.1 of Equus quagga. Classification (NCBI taxonomy): domain Eukaryota; kingdom Metazoa; phylum Chordata; class Mammalia; order Perissodactyla; family Equidae; genus Equus; species Equus quagga. The sequence goes on from NW_025796915.1 coordinate 6,875,612, forward strand.
GTACGGAGATCCCTCAAAAAATTAAGAATAGAACTACCATATGATCTAGCTATTCCACTTCTGGGTATTTATCCAAAGAACACAAAAACACTACATTGAAAAGATATTTGCACCCTATGTTCATTGCAGCATTATTTACAATAGCCAAGACTTGGAAACAACCTAAGTGCCCATCAGTGGATGAATGGATAGAGAAGATGTGGTGTATATATATATATATATATATATATATATATATATATACACAATGGAATACTACTCAGCCATGAAAAAGATGAAATCTTGCCATTTGCAACAACATGGATGGACCTTGAGGGTATTATGCTAAGTCAGACAAAGAAAGTCAAATACTGTATGATCTCACTCACAAGTAGAAGATAAAAACAACAAGAAACAAACACATAGATACAGAGATTAGATTGGTAGTTACCAGAGGGGAAGGAGGAGGGGTAGGCAAAAGGAGTAAAAGAGCACATGTGCACAGTGACCAGATGACAATTAGTCTTTGGGTGGTGAACAAGATGCAGTCTATACAAAAATTGAAATATAATCATGTATACCTCAAATGTATATAATTTTATAAACCAATGTTACCTCAATAAAGGAATTTTTGAAAAGGAAAAAAGTTAAGCACCGAGTTACCACGTGACCCAACAATTCCACTCCTAAGTGTGTCCCTAAGAGAACCAAAACCACAGCTGGTCACAACAGCATTACAGAAACGTGTACACAAACGCTCACAGCAGCGTTACTCATAACAGCCAAAAAACAGAAACAACTCAAGTGCCCATCAACTGATGACTGAATAAACAAACTGTGGCACATCATACAATAGAATATTATTCAGCCATAAAAATGAATGACATAACAACACAGGCCACAGCATGCACGAAGCTTGGAAACATTATGCTAAGTGCAAGAAGGCGTTCACAAAAGGCCACCTATCGTATGATCCCATTTGTGTAAGATGTCCAGAACAGGCAAACCCATAGGGACAGGAAGTAAATTAGTGGTTGCCACAGGCCTGGGAGGGGGGAGTGGGAAATGACTGCTAACTGGTGCAAAGTTTCTTTGTAGGGTGACGAAAATGTTCTAAAGTTGACTGTGGTGATGGTTTTGTGCAACAAACTGTGTGTGTGTCAAAATACTAAAACCCACTGAACTCTATACTTTCAAAGGGTGAATTTTATGTTATGTAATTTATATCGCAACAAAGCTGTTATAAAAAAAATCTTGGGGCCAGACCCGCGGCCAAGTGGTTGAGTCCACACGCTCTGCTTTGGCGGCCCAGGGTTTGGATCCTGGGCGCAGACATGGCAGCGCTCATTAGGCCATGTTGAGGCGGCGTCCCACGTGCCACAACTGGAAGGACCCACAACTAAGATATACAACTATGTACTGGGGGGATTTGGGGAGGAAAAAAAAAAAGCAGGAAAAAAAAAAGAAGAAGAAGATTGGCAACAGTTGTTAGCTCAGGTGCCAATCTTACAAAAAAAATCTTTCCACAAAGAAAATTCAGCTGTGGGATGGAGTGCTTCCCTGCACAGCCCTACAGGTTGCCATTCCAGCAGACTGAAAGGTACGCAGTCCTCCGGGTGAGCAGGCAAATGGTGGCCCCGCTCAGACAACTTCACAGGTAAATTCTACCACACTCAGGAACGTATGATTCTAATATTACACAAACTTTTCCATAGAATAAACAGGCAACACTCGCCAATCCATTTGTGGTTGGCATAACCTTAATCTCAAATCCAGGCAAGGGCAGTATAAGAAAGAAAAAGTACAGGCTAACTTTAAAAAGGAAAAATTATAGGCCAACTCCTTAAATAGATTTAAGGATCCTAAACAAAATATTAGCTGATTCTAACAATAAATTAAAAAGATATTACATAATGACCAAGTTGTATTTAAATACAAGGTTGGTTTTACATTAGTAAATAATCAATATAATTCACCACATTAATAACTTAAATGAATCATATATGACCATCTCAAAAGACATATTGATAGAAAGATATTGCTGGAAAAGATAAAAGACATTGATAGAAAAAAAGGGCTCTATAAAATTCATTCCTAATTAAAGGGGAAAAAAAATCCTTGACACTAGAGTTAGAAAGGAATATCCTTATCCTGATAAAGATTATTTGCACACACACACAAACACACGCGCATACACACAGAGAGAGCTAACCTTATTATATCAAATGAGGAAACATTGAAAGCATCCCTTTGATTAAAATCAAGAACAAAACGACGCCTGCAGTCAGGGCTCCTATTGTATTTTGGTAAGTATAAGCTCCCAGGTGATTCTGAGGGTGGTGATGCAGGCACCACTGTGAGAAATCGGGGGCTGGAGAAACCATTTGCCTATTGAGGTGGCTCCTTGTTTCCGGGCGCCCAAGTCCACATACCCGACACCACTCTCAGCCAGTTATCCGGCTGTACTTCCTTTCTCTCATAATAATCCCACCGCTCTATTTCAGTTTTCCTGGATCTTCGCAATAGCCCCGTGTGACTGATCTCACAGACTATCTCCATTTTACAGATAGGGAAACTGAGGCTTAGAGAGGCTACGAGTCTTGTCTGAATTCCACAGTCAGCGTCAGAGCAGCAGTGCAAGGCTGGGCATTGTAGGGCTTTTCCTCTCCACGCAGCACCTCGGGAATCCTCCTGTCCCGGCCCCTAAACGAAGGCAGCAGGTTGACATGATGTGTTTACCTGCAGCCTGTGGGCCAGGGCTGTAGTTAATAAAAGATTCTCAATTGGACACAAAATGCCCTTGTTTCCTGTCAGAGTGTTATGCCATGTTCATATGAACTTGCTGTCTAGACTTCTCTGTTTTGTCTCTAAATTGGGTCTGTGTAGGAATCAACACCAAGATATTCACTCCATTCCTTGAGCGGTTTGTTCAAATCTTTGAAAACTCCCTAACGCACCCAGGCCTGCTTTTAGGCACAAGGGAGATGAGAAATTATGAGGCAGAGACCCAAGTCCCACCTCCTAAGGGAAGGGAGAAACTGCCCTTTCCTGTGAGCACCCTGTCAGCCAGGAATGTGCCAGAATTATAACCCTGACAATGCCAAGCGGTGGATGAGGCTCAGAGAGGGTAGGGAAGTGGCCCAGGCCACACAGCTGGTCAATACACAAAAGGAGAGGCAGCCATACAGGTTCCAACCAACAGGTGAAGGGGCTCAGAAAAGGAAGAGGGCGCCTGAAGCTCCGTGAAGAAGGAAGCCAGAAGGGGGACAGAGGGTAGGGAGAAAGAAAACCTTCTTCAGAGATCAAGAGAAGTGAATGTCCAATCTGGTGGGGAGACTAAAGAGCCCACGGTGTGGCTAGGGAAGGGGGTCTATGCATGGCAAGTGGCGGAGGAGGTGGGTAGGGGTCAGGCACGTGAACCAGGCTAGGGAGCAGGGCTCTGAGTCTGGGAGGGGACAGGCTCTACCCCTCCAAATGCCCTGGAGAGCACAGGAGAGTTGACAACAATAATGACAGTCAACATTACTGACTATTCATCATGTGCCAGGCACCTCACATGGGCCATCTCATTTCTCCTCATCCTAACCCTAGGAAACAGACACTGTCATCACCCCACTTACAGAAGCAGAAACCGAGGTGGAAAGATTAAGTATCGCGCCCAAGGTCACTCTGCAGACCAAGTATTGGAACCCGTAGAGCCCAGCAAAAGTAAGGTTAACATTTGCATAAAGTCTCCTATTTAAAATATTCATGCAAGTTTTGCATTTTTCTCCTTAATATACTTGTATCTGTTTCAATGTCAAAAAATACCTTTCTCCCTTCCCCACCAAATCTTCAAATAAAACCACCCTCCAGGCAGGCAGAGGCACTGTGTTTTCTCTGTGGCTGCATGAACTTTGGGCATGATGCTGGGAAGGCCAGTGGTCGATGCAGGAGCCCACGCAAGGTTTTGAAGAAGTGGCGGATGTGAGGTGCGAGGTTGGTTCTCTGCCTCTGGCTAGTGCCACTTTACCAAACAGGATACTGTCATCTCTATCATTTATGACAAACTACACAGAGAAGACACGTTCATCTTTAGCCCTCAGGGGTTGTCTGGGCCCCATCTTCAGAATCCCCTTGCATCCAGAATCTCAGCAGGCTACCCAAAGCAGAGGCCCACTGAGACCACTCTCTCTGCTTCACTTCTTTCCTGGGAACGTACTCTGAACCCAACCTTGACCAAAACATCCAGGAAGACATCCAAGCAGAAACCCAAAATCCCAACCCCAAGAGACCCCATACCTGCCCCAAAGTTTCCCATCTGCAGGCCTTTGCTCACACTGTTCCCTCCACCTGGAAGGCTCTCCTCACCTCCCAAATCCTACCCACCCTCAAAACCCATCTTATAAGCCCCGCCCCCTCATGGAGGCTTCTGCGAGCCCTTCCTCCCCCACAACGGAAGTGACCAAGCCTCCTCCGAAACTATCTGTCCCTCTCAGCACACACCCTAACTCACTTATCAACAGAAGCACTCAGGCACATTTTTACACCCTCCAGACCAACGTACGAGCCCCTAAGGGCAGGATTTGTAAGAGAGTATTCTCTGAGTCCAGCATAGAGTAACGCCTTGCGCATAATAGTCAATAAAAATTTTATGGGTGAATGGATCAAAGAACCACCCTGTGTGCCCACTAACCACAGCCATGTGCCCTGTGGGTAGACGCACTGGTGCCATGCACCAGGAAGGGCGTTTATGGTCCTGGGAGAAGAGAGGCAGGCGCTCTGCCCAGCAGGGTCATGGGAGCCGGCGTCACTTTTAGTGTGTCTGTTACCTGCCGCATTGCTCAGCTCTTCCCACCAAACAGCTCTGCATCACTTCTGATTGTCCCCCAATGCCGCCTGCTGGAATCACCCAGCTTCACAGGCTTTCAGGGAGAGGGCCTGGCAGTCTGTCTCCTCTTAATCTTCCATTCATGCTGCTGAGGTCATCAGCATTTATCTTTCTGGGCAAGATCCCGAGTACTTGGCAGTCAGCTGAGTGGAAGCGAGCTCTGGCCTCCCTCTGTGACATCCTCCAGATGAAACTTCCCACCATGAAGTAACACTCATCCTTCTCCAGTCAAAAAGGAAGGAAATTTGACCCTGAAACAAGGGTGCAATGAAACAATGTTTTCCTCGCAAGGGAGGGAGGGGTGCACCGGCTTGCCATAGCTCACAAGCAGAATGGCCTCACCTAAGCTTATTAAAAAGGCAGATTATCAACGAGTACCAGGGGTTTGTGGACGGCTGCAAGTGAGTTCCCAGGCCCAGGAGTCCACCAAGGGGCAGGGCAGAGGCCCACTCAGCAACCCTCCTCAGCACCTCAGCCCACGCCTGGCCTGGGCCTCCTGAGAGTGACGAGGGAGACAGCAAAGCCACGCCCTGAGGCGACTTTGCCAGGCCGGCTTTCAAGCACCCAGAGGAGGGTCGCAGGCAGGTGCTGCTGGCTTCTTCTCTTCAGCTTGAATCTGTCACCTCAACAATGACTTTGCTTCTGGATAAATGCACACGTCACAGGGAAAGCTTACAACTTAAACCATTTCGGGGTGACTTCGGTCTCCAGGGTCGGTGCAGTGGGGGAGCAGGAGGCTGTCCTCCTCCGAGGGAGTCCGGGAGGGACTCCTTCACGAGCAGGGGCCTGCCCAGAGCATGCTGGCCGAAGAACGGCAGCGCCCCTGCAGCACAGGCCGAGCCCTGGTCGGGCCCGGAGCTCTGCCGCGGGGAGGAAGAGCACATACATACCTGGGGCATCTGCTCTATGCTGAACAGCCTGGGGAGCTTCACGCTCAGCATCCTGGGGCCGGGTGGGGAAGGTCAGTGGGTGACGGCCGCTCCCCGTCACCACGCCTCGCTCAAAGTTCTGACATGGCCTGCAGTGCCTCTGGCCAGCCGGTGCCAGGGCCTCTTCCCTGAAAGAGAACAGCGTGAAGAGAGCCAGTCAGTCTCAGCCTGACTCCAGCTGGATCGAGACTGTCAGGTTGTTGAACTGTTGAACATACCCTCACTCGTGATGGCAAAATAATCCAGCGCCCTTAACAACAACAGCCAAACTATAGGACTGCTGAGTCATTTACTCTGAGAGAGCTGAGGGAGGTAATTAAATCATAAGATGGGCAATCATAAAATTACAGAGCTGGAAAGGGCCGTAGAGGTCACCCAGTCCCCTCATGATGCAGGTGAGGGTCAGAGGGGTGGAGTAACCTCCTCAAGGCTACACAGCTAGGGGACAGCTGGAGCTGCTCACTCTCCACTGCATCACATGCTGCCCCTGGGCAGACAGTCTGATCCCAAGTCTGTGTCCACTCCGTGGGCATAGGGGACCAAGAGCCATGCTCCAGGTCACCCGAAGAGAAGCCGCTCTTCCAGAAGGCTGACCGGAGCACGGCTGCCATGAGACACACAGAAGACCCAGACCACGCAAATCTGAGGCACTTGCTGGAGACAGAGCAACTCGGAGTAACAAGGTTGGTTAAAGGCAGGATTAAGACTGCTTAACAGCTGTGAGGAATGTGAACTGGAGAAACCCAAAGCCCTCCGGACAGGCCCAAGACACAGGGAAACAGAAGATGGGTCCAGCAAAGAAAGAAAGAGCTAGACATTTACCAGAGTCAAAGCCCCTCTACCCCCATTGTCACTGGGCCAAAACCTGCTGCCTCCTTAGGTGCCCCCAGAGGGATCTGTCCCCACCTCCGAAGGCCCGAGACCTTGCCTGTCCCTCTCCTGTGGCACCAAAACCACATCTGCCTGCAGGTGAAGCTACCTGCCCAGGGCTCGTTCCCCCACCATTGGGGAGGACCCTCCACGATGGCTGGAAACTCAGGGGGTGTGCCTGGCGCATGCCGGGCCTTCAGCAAATGCATATTTAATAAAGCATTGCGGTTCATCCTCTGAACTTCACGCGTTTTCATTTTTGTGGTTTGTTGATACTTCTGCTTATTATAGTTCTTTATGTTCTATGTGTTATTATCTGGAACTAAGTAGCAAAATACAATGTATTTATGTTTCATTGTCATAATCATGCTTCTTTCTTGAAAATACTGATGTGAAGTATTATTCACGATAGTCAAAAGGTGAAAACCACCCAAGCGATCCTAGCAAATGAACAGATAAACCAAATAACAAACAAAATGTAGTCTACACACAGTGGAATATCCTTCAGCCTAAAAAGGAATGGAGTTTGAACACATGCTACAACATGGCTGAACCTTCAAAACATTACTCTAAGTGAAATAAGCCAGTCACAAAAGGACAAATGCTGTATGATTCCACTTATACGAGATATCTAGAATAGGCAAATTCATAGAAACAGACAGTAGAATATCAAGGCCTGGGGGAGGCAGGAATGGGAGTTAGTGTTTCATGGGTACAGAGTTTCTGTCTGGGGTGACAAACAGTTCTAGAAATACAGTGGTGATGGTTGCACAACACTGTGAATGTAATGTCACTGAATTATACACTTAAAAATGGTTAAAATGGTGGACCCGGTCCCGTGCCCGCGCGGTTAGGTTTGCACGTTCCGCTGCGGTGGCCCAGGGTTTCGCCCGTTCAGATCCTGGGTGCGGACACGCCACCGTTCATCAAGCCATGCTGAGGCGGCATCCCACATGCCACAACTAGAAGGACCCACAACTAAAAAAAATGTAGAACTATGTACCAGGGGGCTTTGGGGAGAAAAAGGAAAAATAAAATCTTAAAAAAAACATGGTTAACATGGTAAATTTTATGTTGTGCATATTTTACCATAATAAAAGTTGTCATATTTCCAAATTAGAGAATAATGAAGAAAATAATTTTTTAAAGCACATTTTACTCAGTTCAAAAAACAAAAGTTAATACTTTGCAAATAGACAAACAACACCCATATGAGTGGACCCTGGTACACCTTAGTTCTGCTGGTCTTCCAGGTCCAGGTCACCCAGAAGCATCACAAAGTCACCAGTGGCAGGATAAGAGGCGGAGGTCCGGTACCGGGGGAAAACTCCAGCACACCAGAAAAACCTGTAGCAATAACAACAGGACCAGGCCGGTCTCCACAGACCCGCCCACCTTGGTCCCCAGCTTCTTCCTGAAGTTGACTCAATGTCATGAGCAAGAGAAAGGAAAGGCATGGTCCCTACTCTCACAGCACACATCGTCCAGGTCGAAGGACCAGACTCAACCTACAAAAACGAGGGGTCAGAAAAGTCAGAGATGATTCATGCATGTCCTCATTCAGCCCCTGTTTACTGCATGTGTATCATGCGGCAAGTGAGGGTAAGGGCTAAATGTTTAGCTGATTATTATAATATAAATGTATAATTATTCTCTGTGGGCTGCCGCAGTGTGGAGGAAAAGGTGAGAATTTAACAGAAAAACTGGAAAGGTTTGTGGCACACAGAATAGAGGGCAGGAGGCATCCTCCATACCATTCTATTCCTTACTTGGAAATAAAGGTGAATAAGACAGTCTGTTGTCCCCAAGAAATGTATAAAGAAAGAGATGAGACAGATATGCACCCAATTCACTAGCACCAGTCACCCTGAGCAGGAGGGAACTCCCACCCTCTGCACCAAGCCCTTGCTGGTCACTGCCCGCCTGGTGCCTCTCAGGAAGCCAGGCAGAGCAGCTAAGGGCCTGGGTGCTGGATTTAGGCCACTTGGGTTCAAAGACTGATTTGTCATTTCCTGTGCAACCCTGGGCAAGGAAATTAACTCCCATGCTTCAGTTTCCCCATCTGTAAAATGGAAATAGCGGTAGTACTTTCTTCAAGGGTTGTTGCTACATTTAAAAGAGAGAACCCATGGAAAGGGCCTACCATAAAGGAAGGGTCCAACAAATACCTGCTACTATTATTAATTTTCAGAGAGAAAAATTAATTTTATATTTTACAGGCAGGAAAACTGAGGTGTTGAGAAGTTAGGGGGCTTGCCCAAGATCACACCGCTAGTAGGTGGGAGAGCTAGAATCTGATGTCTGTTTTCAGAAGTTTCCTTTCAAGAAGAGAACGGACTTGGATTAAAGGGAATTAAGTCCTGGCACAAAGCACTAGGACTGAATTTCTCTGCTACTGAGAGAAGAGAGAAAATACAGAGTGTTTACCAAAATGTTTAGAACGCAGACGCTCACCAGTGACCCCCTCTGCCAATTAATCAGGTTGAGACAAACTCTCAGTCAGACCAGGCTCGAGCGGGAGATTATTTGTGTCCTGTTTTCCTGCCATTCAAAGAAATAAGGATTCTCCCGTGAAGAGACTGCTGTTTTGCATCTAAAATGTAAACCTTTATGTTTGTCAAACTTGTGAAACATCCACGGATGATCATAGGAAATCATAAAGCATGGATAATGATTCCTGTCTTGTGCCTACTGTTAATCATTTCAGACAAAATTGAAAATAAAATCAACTCGTTGGTCTTTCTAGCTTCTTTCCATCACAAGCCAAGCTTTTAATTTCACCAACACTATAAAAACCAGAGTATAGTTTCCAGCCCTTCAAACAGCAGTTGGTTTGCTGTCTCTTTTTGCAGAGGTCTAGAAACAAGATTGCATGAAACAAAAAGGCACCAGAGAGTTCCCGAATCAAAACACATGTGAAGCTTTGCTAATATTTCAACAGTATATTGGTGTTCCACATAAGACTTCACTTAAAAGAGGGCTCCACAGCTTCAAAATATGTTTTAAAACAGCTAAAAAGAGTAAATGGGGGGCCAGCCCAGTGGCGCAGTGGTTATGTTCACACCTTCTGCTTCTCGGTGGCCCGGGGTTCACCAGTTAGGATCCCGGGTGTGGACATGGCACTATTTGGCAAAAGCCATGCCGTGGTAGGCATCCCATGTATAAAGTAGAGGAAGATGGGCATGGATGTTAGCTCAGGGCCAGTCTTCCTCAGCAAAAAGAGGAGGATTGGCAGTAGAGCTAATCTTCTTCAAAAAAAAAAGAGTAAATGGGGCTGTAATACACTCTCAAGGACCTGCTGAGTTCTCCTGAAATAGCCTAAAAAAAAAAAAAACCAAATCATAACAACAAAACCACCATCAGGAGGTTTCAGGCTTGTGCTCTCAGATTTAAGACCCAGTGAAATTAACAAGGGGTGAAATGGGCACCGGACTCCCTCACCTGTCTCAGGCTAGCGATCCATCCATATTCCTGGAGGTTCGTCCCCAGCAAACTTTAGCCTACACTCTGTGGATCCCAGGCCTTGAAGGACTCAGCCAGCAAACTTTATAACCTCCCAAATACGTTTCCATATAATGTGGCTGAATACAAGCTGATGGGGTATTTTCCCAGTGAGAGGGTCAAAAACATATGTAACTTCTATGGATGCAAAGGAACTGTACACAGTCTCTTTATAACATTAATTTATTAATTTAGTTAAACATACATATTTAGAATCCCTGACTATAGCCACCCTAGTTTTAAAATATTGTTTTTCCACTCGTATTTCATAGAAATAAGTGTATTCAAAATCTTCACATGTGTCTTCGACAGCAGCATCTTCACAACCACAGCCACTTTCGGGAGTCACTTAACACAGTTTAAGTGAAAAATATTCTTATTTCCAGCTAAGTTATGTGAAAGCTGCACTTTTTGAAGCTGTATTTAATGCTGTTGCTAAAAAATGTATCACAAATCAGAAGTATCCATTTGCTATTATTACACTGTCTGCAATTTGCTTTCAAACACTTCACACAAACAGTGTGATATGAAAATGTTTTAACCCATCCCCCTGGGGTGGGGGTTAATTAGCATTTAAAAGACTAACCATAAACTTACACTTACTTCAGAGGCGGCAACTTTGGTTGGTTGGGGTTATTTTTGATTAACACCAGTGGGTTTGCTAATTAGCACAATGGATGCTGTCTTATTGGAGAAATGAGTGGAATTAGAGACACATGAGATGGTGAGAAGTGTCGCACAGAAAGAGCCACGGGATGCCCCGAGCGGCTGCCCCTCTGAATGAGCCCGGATGAGCCCTTGAGGGAGGATTCGGGAGAAGTTGAGCTCATGCACGCCACTAGACACCTGTGGCATCAATTTTATGTGAACTTTCAAGAGTCAGAGCCCCTAAGAGGCTCAGAGTCCCAGGACTTCATCTGCCTACAGAACAGGTCATCGTACCGTTTTGTGCCCGCTTGCTGAAAAATATTCGCACAGCAGAACTCAGCCTGAGACCCTCCCTGTGCTGTGCCACCTGGCGGCAAGGCTGTGGGGGTCCTCCAGCGCTCACGGACCTCTAAACACTGACAGAGCCCAAGACCATTTCCACGAACTTCAGAAATTCTCGGCTGGAAGTCACAGCACCATTCTGTATACCAGTAAGACCAAAAAATATGCTGCCAATTATACTGCTGAGATATCACTGACTGGAAATGGATCCTGATTTCAGAGCTGTTAAATGTAAAAAAAATTTTTAATAGGGCCCGTAAGAATTGATGCAATACAGTAACTGTAAAGGAGTGACTGGCTTGGGTCAGTTTGCATGGCTGCTCTCTCCACACCTACTACTCGGCTCTTTACAGGGGCCATTAAAGGCTCTTACAACAAACCAGTGCCTGAAGCTGGGAGACCATATCCTGGGAATAAGTCTCAATCTGTATTATGTCTTTTGCCTCTCTCTTTAAATTGATTGTGTGTGTCAGGTGCCTTCTGAAAGGATCCCAAATAAGCATTGACGGTGAGAGTTCCAGGTTACTGTGTCTTCCCCGAACAGCCCATACAGCCCACTGTTCACAGATAAAGGAATGGAGTGACCCTGAATACACAAAACCCAGGATGGACCCAACTATAATACCACTTCCTCTTTTCTGAAAAATATTATGTTGGAAAACAAAAAAACTCGTAGTCAGGCATATATAGCAAAGGCAAAGAGTGCTGTTGGCTAGGGAATTTCTCCCGTTGCTTTTTTTCAGGATACTAGAAACGTGATCAGGAAGCTCCCGAGAGGTCTAGTCCAAGCTACCACTGCATGCACGAATTTCATCAACAGCATTTCAGACAAGAGGGCATATGTTTGACCCGAAGAAGCAACATTAACAGAGGGAGTTCAGGTTCTGTGAGAAGCCAGTGGGGAGATGACGGGAGAGGGAACCGGCATCACCTTTCTGCCCGTTCTGGTCGGCCAGTCCTAGGCTGGGCAGGTACCGGGTGGTCTGATAAGGCCCAGCTTCCTGGGTGAGGCAGGAGGATGCTGGCTAAAGAGCAGGGGCTGGGGAGGCTCCAGTCCAAACCGGCTGAGAACAGAGAGTGCGGGCTCTGGCATCTGAGTCACATATCTGATCCTCCCCCTCCTCTGGGGCTCCTGTCAAGATCTCCTTCATGTTAAACAGGAAACAGCAAAGAGCCGAGGAGGTGAGTTAGGCAGAGTTTCCATCCCATCACTGTGCCAGAAGGCCCCGCCCAGAGGACCACCAAAGTTTCCTCACCACCACAGAGGACTGAACTTGCACCTGGAGGAGTGGGGGGAAGGGCAGAATCTAGGATCAGCCCCAACCACCTTCAGACTCTTGTTTTACCTTAAAAATGCATGTGACAGGGCTGGCCCCATGACGTAGTGGTTAAATTCGCGTGTTCCACTTTGCGGGCCCAGGGTTTGTGGGTTAGGATCCCGCATACAAAATAGAGGAAGATGGGCACAGATGTTAGCTCAGGGACAATTTTCCTCAAGCAAAAAGAGGAAGACTGGCAACAGATGTTAGCTCAGGGCCAATCTTCCCTGCACACACACACAAAAATGCACGTGGAAATAAAAATCGTTTGTCTTCAAAGGACATTACCAAGAGAATGAAAAGACAGCTCACAGAATGGGAGAAAACATTTGGAAATCATGTATCCAATAAGAGATACTATCCAGAATATATAAAGAACTCCTACAACTCAACAACAACAGCAAAAAACAACCCAATTAAAAAATGGGCAAAGGATTTAATAGCCATTTCTCCAAAAAACATATACAAATGCCAATGAGCACATGAAAAGACACTCAGATCACTGTCATTGGGGAAATGCAAATCAAAACCACAATGAGATATCACTTCACACCCATTAGGATGGCTATTATCCAAAAAAAAAAAAAAAAAGTAAAAGAACAAGTGTTGAGGATATGGAGAAATTGGAACCTTAGTGCATTGCCGCTGGGATTGTAAAATGGTGCAATCGCTGTGGAAAACAGTATGGTGGGCCCTCAAAAAGTTAAACATAGAATTCCCATATGACCCAGCAATTCCACTTCTGAGCATTTACTACCCAAACGAATTGAAAGCAGGGCCCACAGATACTTGAACACTCATGTTCACAGCAGCATTATTCACAACAGCCAAAAGGGGGAAGAAACCCAACTGTCCACCAGCAGATGAATGGATAAATAAAATGAGGTATATACATACAACGGAATGTTATTCAGCCTTAAAAAGGAAGGAAATTCTGACACCTGCTATAACATAGGTGAACGCTGAACACATTATGCTAAGTGAAACAAGCCAGACACAAAAGGACAAATACTGTATGATTCCACTTGTATGAGGCTCTAGAATAGGCAAATTCACAGAGACAGAAAGTGGAACAGAGGCTAGCAGGGGCCGGAGGGTGTGGGGAAGAGGGGTTACTTAATGGGTACAGAGTTACTGCTGGGGATGATGCAAAAGTTCTGGAAATGGATAGTGGTGAAGATTGCACAATATTGTGAATGTACTTCATGCTGCTGAATTGTCCATTTAAAAATGTTTAAAATGGTAAATTTTGTTATGTATATTTTACCACAATAAAAAAAGTAACTAAAAAAAAGCATGTGAGTTTTGTAGTCTGCTCCATAACTTAGCTATGTTTGTGTTAATATAAAATTTTATTTTCTCCAAATCTTTCAGAAAAAATATAAATCATAAATATATATACACTGTGTGAGTCCCTTCAGGCTGCTGTAACAAAGTACCATAGACTGGGTGGTTTGTAAACAACAAACATTTCCTTCTCAGTCCTGGAGGCTGGATCCCGGTGTGAGCACAGTCCGTCCTGGCGAAGGTCCCCTGGACTGCAGACGGCCGCCTCCCTGCTGTGTCCTCACACACGGAAGGGGCGAGGGAGTCTCTGGGGCCTTTTCTGCAAGGGCGCTAATCCCATTCATGAGGGCTCCACCTAATCACATCCCAAAGGCCCCACCTCCTAAAACCATCACACTGGGCGTGAGGAGTTCAACTTCTGAATTTTGGGGATGCGAACATTCAGATCAAAGCATATGCACACATATGTACGCGTACACAGTCACACGTCGCTTAACGACCGGGACACGTCTGAGAAATACAGCATTTGTTGATTTCGCTGTTGTGTAAACATCATAGAGTGACTTATACAAACCTAGATGGTATAGCCCACTACACAGCTAGGCCACATGGTACTAATGTGAAGGGACCACCGTCGTATACGTGTCCTTTATTGACTGAAACATTGTTATACCGTACATGACCGTACATAAATCATACACAACCCACTGCTGCAAATCTCCTGTTTCGAGAAGCACAGACTAGTTCAACCCACTGTTCTTCCTGTTCCATAGGTGAGGACCCCAGTTAGGGAATGACTTGCCCGAGGTCACTCAGCGGGGGCCCAGCAAGGTCACGATTAAATGAGGTCTGTCATGCACAGTGGGAACATGTGTACAGACACACAACAGGACTCGAAACACCAGCAGCCCCGCCCTGCCGGGGCCTGTTCCTAAACCCACCGCAGGGAGAGAAGAATGCCAGGGCAGCCAGCTGGGGGCGGCTAGGGTCAGGCCTCAGCCAGACGACTTTCACCTGAACTCCACCCTGGCCACAGCCAGGGTCAAAAGCCCACTGCAGCAAAATGACAAACTTCCAGATAGCCCACTGTTAATTAAAACCACGATTATTGGGTCTGTTAATGCAGTGTTTTCCAAACTGCAAGCCACAACGGGTCAGTAGATCACGAAACTAATTTAGTGGATCCTAAGTAGTGTTTAAAAATAGAATAGTATGGAGCCAGCCCTGATGGCCTAGCAGTTAAATTCAGTGCGCTCTGCTTCAGCAGCCCAGGTTCAGTTCCCGGGTGCAGAACTATACCACTGATTTGTCAGTAGCCATGCTGTGGCAGCAGCTCACATAGAAGAACTAGAAGGACTTACAACTAGAATATCCAACTGTGTGCTGGGGCTTTGGGGAGGAAAAAAAAGAGAGGAAGACTGGCCACAGATGTTAGCTCAGGGAGAATCTTTCCCAGCAAATAAAAAAAGAAACCAGTAGAACAGTAAACAATAGAACAGAAAATATCAGTGTATCGCTCAGAGTACAGATAAGTATCGTCTTGTGATATCTCAGTTTGTTACATATGTTATGCTACATATATTTGTTTATGTTATGTTACGTATGGCCGTATGGCCGTGTGTGTAGTAGGTTATAACATAAAAGGTACTTCTTCCTGAAGGTCACAGTCAAAAGAGAGAAAAAGTGTGCTGATGTCACAGGCCACGTGTACTGATTATGGGGAGCTATGGCTATTTTTCTATCTAGAGTCATGCACACTGTGCTATGTCAATGGAGTTTGGGGGACCAAGGGTCCCAAGTAACTAGACGAAGAGTGGCTGGATGAGAAGCCCCTCCCGACATTCCCTGGTATATTGTAACAAGCCCCCTGGACCCCCTGAGCTTAGAGGATGTGCTAAAGGTGGTGCCCCAGCTCCTCAGAAGCCTTCTGATGAGGTGTGACGGGGGGACACAAGGGGCTTGAGACTTAGGGTGGCCAGGGTCAGGTCTCCCCTTGGGCATCTCAAGATATGACCTTGGTGGGCTGAGCAATTCCCCTTGCCTCATTTTGGTCATCTGTGAAATAAGGATACTGATGCCTACATGGCCAGGGCAGTGGGAAGCTAAAATGAGGTAATGGGTGTGAACATGCTTGTTAACTGCAAATTCTAAATAATATCAGTAGCGTTACTATTACTAGCACTGCTACTATGACAATAAATAACACATTCGGGAGAGCGGACCGTCCACTGCAACAACTCCTGGCATGACGGTGTTTAACCTGAGTCCATGGAAATCCAGAGGCTTCGGGAAGTTCATAAAATTAGAGGTGAAATTGTGTGTGTGTGCGCGTGTGTGTGTACATGGACATGTGTGTGTGTCTCTGGGGACAGAGGCCACGGCTTTCAGTGGAATTTCAGTAAGCCAAAAAGATTTAGAACCACCAGCCCCATGTGGTGCCTGGGGATCAGAAGGAAAGCCACACCCCCAGGTAACTTGGAGCCCAGAGGAAATCCCCCTCAAGACCAGGAGTCGCCGGGCCCAGAACCGGCAGACCCTCTGGGTCGTGTCTACCAGTGGGTGAATGAGGACAGTGTTCCTCCACAGAAACCTGCACCTGCCCCCGCCGCTGCCCTACCCTGGAAAGCGGCCCCACTGGCTGGGAGAGGCATTCCCCAGCAGGTGCGCTCCCCAGAGAAGCTGGCTGTGCAGGCTATGCTGGCCTTGTCCTCTGACTCAGGAGTATCCACACCCACGGCAACTGGCCCAGCCCCATCCCACAATGAGTGTGTCTCACCTGCAGACCCAGCTCTCCCCTGGGCCGGGCTGGGGAGGAAGGTCCATGGGGAACTGCAGGGCACTGTCAGCTAGCTACTGAGTCGGGGCGCTGCCAGCACCATAGCCACTGTGGACCACCCAGAGTGAGCACAGGCTGGGGTGATGAGCACTCCCCAACCCCATCCCTGAAACTCCTGGGAGTCTCTCCACTCTGGCCAGGCTTCAGGCCTGTCTTTGAGCCTCGAACATCCTCCCGCTGTCGGCTCTCTGGCTGCCTCCAGGCCCAGCCCACAGTCGGCCTCCTCCAGCAGGGAGCCTTCCCTGGTCACACCTCTGCTGCTCTCTCCTTCCCCTGGGCGCCTCCAGATGCAGTGAGGGGGTGGCAACCACAGCCTGTGGGTCAGGCAGATCTGGATTCCAGTCCAGGCTTCTCTTCTCACAGCTGGAGCCTTGAGCATGCTGCCCAACCTTCCCAGCCCAGCTCCCTGCCCCTAAGTCATAAGCTGCAGGAGGAGTGAATGAAATGATGGACATGAGGCTCTTTGCATAGAGCCTGGCCTGCAGCAAGCACCTCAATAAATGGCAGATACTATTATGAGCTTGGTTACATATTGTCCTCTGATTATTTTAGGTGTGGTTGTTTGGGTAGCAACAAGGAGACTCATAAAAACATGTTGACTGTTCTACTCAGAGACCGTCCGTTCGTTCATGTGTCCATCCGTTCACCCATTCATCCACGTAGTGAGTCTGCTGTGTGCCAGGCACTCCACTGAGAGCTGGGGACACAGGGTGTAACCACAAGCTGGGTCTTGGGGGAGCCCCCTGCAGAACAGCAGAGATGGGCAGACGAGTGAGCCGGTGGGTTAGATGTTATGTGGGTGATGGAAACCAAGATGTACGCAAACATCTGGGTGGGGGCGCCATCGGGTTTGAGGGGAAGCAGGGGAGGGTTTTACAGCTTTACAGAGGAGGTAATGTTTGTCTGGAGTGTAAGAGATCAGAAAGAATCTGTGAGTTTGGAGAGGGCACAGCTGGCAGAAGGAACAGCCTGAGCAAAGGCACAGAGGCACGTTACAGGAACAGCAAGTCACCCCTTCAGGCTCCTTTAGCAGAGTGGAAGGTTTGTGTCCTCTTTTGGCTCACTGGGGGCAGAGTTGGGGGAGAGTGGGCATGTGGTGGTAGGAGGGAGCCCAGGGTTGCCACGGGGTAGGGGGAGCAGCCAGGGAGGAATTTTCTATTTATTTTTCTTCTTAAACATCTTCCCATGCACGCTTGCTCACCTAATGTCCTGCAGGAGGCGCAACCTGGGCAAGAGGGGAAGGGAGAGAGGAAGCGCAGGCACAGCCAATAGGCGGCTCCTTCACTTCACCCTGGAGACCTCTGCTCCTCCTGCGAAGGATTCAAGCATCCCGCCACCCAAAGCTGTTCGTCCTCACCTCTCCCCTCTCTACAACTGTCCTTGCTGGGACAGCTCTTCTCCTCGCCCTGCAGCCCCTGAAACTTGAGATTGCCCAGGTCTCCGTCCCCTGCCACACGCTCTCTCCCTGTTGTCATCTGCACCCAAAGCATTTCCCTTGGAAACCCAGACCCAGCACCTGTGCAGGCGTTTACTCAGTACATAGCATCCCCAAAGCACTCAAGCCCCAGCCCCGGTCCAGGGCGCCTTCGACTGCTAGACTTCTCTGACTTCTCCGAGTGCCTCGAGGAGCGTGCAGTCTGGCAGAGAAACAACAGAGCCAGGAAACTGTCCACGTCCAGGGAGAGGAAGCTTCAAGGAGAACAGACAGGTGAGAAGGGCTGAAGAGAGACTGGGGCTGAGAAAACGGAAAGGAGCGGAAAGCAGAGTGGGAGTGCAAAAGAGTAAGAAAGCAGAGACTTTTGGCTTCTAAGGTGTTTTAAAAATTGTCATGGTGGAAACAAGACTGACGCATTTGTCAAAGCCCATCCAATGGAGAGAGAATGAACCCCAGTGCAAACTAAGGACATTAGTTATCAACAATGTATCAACACTGCTTCAATCATAACAAAATAGGGAAAACTCGAGGTGGGGGACAAATGGGAGCTCTCTGTACCAGGGCAAATCTTCCTCAGCAAAAAAAAAAGAAAGAAGAAGAAGAAAAAGTCAGGTTCATGGGACTTAAACGGGGCAAAACTGACAGCTGGGGTGGGGGCAGTGATGTAAATGATTCACCAACTGCCTCAGTTTCCCTGGTAGGGCAAATATAGGCATTGTGGTGAGAGAAAGGGGTGAATGGAACACCGAAAGACCCTGAATAGCCAAAGGAATCCTGAGAAAAAAGAACAAAGCTGATTTCAAAATATACTACAAAGCTATAGTAACCAAAACAGCATGGTACTGGGACAAAAACAGATACACAGATCAATGGAACATAATTGAGGGCCCAGAAATAAACCCACATATCTATGGAGGGCTAATTTTTGACAAGAGAGCCAAGAACATACAATAGAGAAAGGAAAGTCTCTCCAATAAATGGTGTCAGGAAAACTGGACAGCCACATGCAAAAGAATGAAACTAGACCACTATCTTACACCATACAAAAAAATTAACTCAAAATGGATTAAAGACTTGAACGTAATTCCTGGAACCATGAAACTTCTAGAAGTAAAGATAGACAGTACACTCTTTAACATCGTTCTTAGCAGCATATTTTCAAGTACCATGTCAGTCCAGGCAAGGGAGACAATGGAAAAAATAAACCAATGGGACTACATCAACTAAAAAGCTTCTGCACAGCAAAGGAAACCATCAACAAAACAAAAAGACAACGTAACAACTGGGAGAAGATATTTGCAAACCACATATCAGATAAGGGGTTAATATCTAAAATATGCAAAGAACGCATACATCTCAATAACAAAAATACTAACAACCCAGTTAAAAAATGGGCAAGCGATCTGAACAGACATTTTTCCAAAGAAGATATACAGATGGCCAACGGGCACATGAAAAGATGTTTAACATCACTATCAGGGAAATGCAAATCAAAACTACAGTGAGATATCACCTCACTCCTGTCAGAATGGCCATAATTAACAAGAGAGGAAACAAGAAGTGTTGGAGAGGATGTAGAGAGAAGGGAACTCTCATACACTGCTTGCTGGTGGGAGTGGAAACTGGGGCAGCCACTACGGAAAGCAGTATGGAGATTCCTCAAAAAATTAAGAATAGAACTACCATACAATCTAGCTATTCCAGTGCTGGGTATTTATCCAAAAGAACATGAAAACACAGATGTGTAAAGATACATGTACCCCCATGTTCACTGAAGCATTATTCACAATAGCCAAGACTTGGAAGCAACCTAGGTACCTATCAAGGGACAAATGGATAAAGATGTGGTATATATACACAATGGAATGCTACTCAGCCATAAGAAATGAAATCCGGCCATTTGTGACAACATGGATGGACCTTGAGGGTATTATGCTAAGCAAAATAAGTCAGAGGGAGAAAGTCAAGTACTGTATGATCTCACTCATACGTAGAAGATAAAAACAACAACAAACAACCACACAGCGACAGAGACTGGATTGGTGGTTACCAGAGGGGAAGGGGGCAGGGAGGAGGGCAAAAGAGGGGATTAGGCTCACATGTGTGTGGTGATGGACTGTAATCAGTCTTTGGATGGTGACCGTGATGTAATCTACACAGGACTCTAATTACTACACAAAATGTAACAATGTAGACCTGAAACTTATATAATGTTATAAACCAATGTTACCACAATAAAAAATAAAATAAATTAAAAGAGAGAAAGGGGTGGGCCGGGCTTAAGGAGGATGAGGCTGGGGGCAGGTGTGGCAGGGCATGTTGGAAAACCAGCGGGTGAGAGGCAGGGGACCAGGGAGCGGCGGCTGGGGGGCAGCGCCCATCGATCTGCTGGGTGAAAGCAGTCCCTGCGCCCTCTCCCCGTCCCCGGGGCTGGGAGCAGAATTGGAGGTGGACGGGCATCTGCTCTATCTATGCCCACTCCGTCAGCACACGCTGACTGAATACCCACTACGTGTCCCAGGCTATGGTCAGATACGGGGATGGAGAAACAGATAAGACGGTTCCATCTTAAGAGCTCGCATTCTAGTGTAGGAGATCGGCACCAACAACTGACACCAAGCACATGCGATTACTGGTTAGAACCAGATGCTCCTAGAAGAACACAAAGAAGGGACATCCCACTAGGGAGTCAGGAAAGACTTCTGGAAGAAATGAAGCTTGAGCTAAGCCTTGAAGAATAAACAGGAGCCCTGCAGCTGTGGAGGAGAGGGCATGCTAAGCTGGGGGTGCAGCAGAAGCCAAGGCATGGGGGTGAAAGACTACAGAATTCGGGGAGCTGTCTACAGGTCAGCATGGAGGTGGTGTCGGGTGTGGAGGGGCAGGAGGCCAGGGTGGTCCTGGAGAAGAGCCCAGAGGAAGACTCAGTGTGCACCCCATCTGAATGCAGCGGGGATGAATGCACTAGGGGCTGGGGGGCAGGGCTGGTGGTCTCAGGGCTGGTGACGCGAGAGGGTGGTGATCCTAAGCTGGGTAAGGAGAATTGTGATGAGTGGATGTTGCCAATTTCAAATCCTGGCTCCATCACTTACTGTGTGCCCATGGGCAGATCACCTGATCTCCTAAACTTGAATTTTCTTATCAGTTAAATGAGGATAATTTATAAAAGCATCAGTGGCTCTCATGAGGATGAAAAAACATGGCATCTATTAGATCACAACGGCTAGTCTCCCCACCGCACCCTAAATCCTCTCCGTTCTGCATTTGTGCTCTCTCGTGCTCCTTCCGTCCTTGGTTTAGAATTGTGCTTGAAAACACACGGCTTCGCCTTTGGCTCTGACCCACCTCCCAGGCTGGAGCTGTGGCTAATGGGCGCTCCAGCGCAGGGAGGGGTTGCCATGGTGACCTCCCAGCTTGGCTTTAGGACTCAGTGAGGGCAGGGAACCTTTTTCTGTTCCAGCTATGCCAGCTATTCGAGATATTTACCGCTAGGCCATTATTGTCCGTCTGAAAAAGCTGATGATATCCTTTAGCGCGCCGGAGAGAAAAATTGGAAAAAATCCAAATTTCTGGCACTAGAGAGCTGGCTGGGTAAGTTATGGTACCTCCACGCAAAATCGTACCGTGTGACTATTAAAAATGTTACAGATCTGGGGTTACTGACAGGAAACGGTGCCGTGACAGGTTGTTAAACAAAAAAAGCAGGTTATGGAACAGCATAAATCTTATAACACCGTCTATAGAAAACTGTGGTACATTTAACTGCTTGTATTTATGGACAGAAAGCGTGTTTTCGCAGTGGTTCTCTCTAGACAGTAGGGGTTAGCTCCAGGGACATGCTTTACTCTCTTCCTTCTACTTTTCTATAACACTAGAGTTTGCCCACAATGAGCATGTGCATTATTATTATTAATTTTTTTTAACCAAAGCAACAATGCTATTAAAAGGAAATAAATGGATGAGTCCTCCAACTCTTAGCCGGTCTTAGAGAAATTAACTGTGAGAGCCAACCCAGCAGCTGCAATATCGGCATCTCCTCATACCCCATCTGAGGAGCCCGTCTCTGAGCCTTCCTCCCGTGCCCCCGGCCTGCCTGCTGGCCCAGGGGCAGCGCTGGCCATGCAGCCCTCCAATCAGGGTAACCAGGCCCAGGTCCTAAAGCCAAACCACTTGCGCATTTTGGAAAAGCCACCACATTTCCCCAAGCTGGAGGCCTAAGGGCTCCCTCTGTCCTGATCGTGGTGGAGGTGGAGACGGCAGGAGTATCAGTCGGTAGACACACATTGAGTACTTCCTGTGTGTGGGCACCGGTCAAGCACGGAGATACAGGAGATGGAGGCGGACAGAGGCCTGCCCCTGGGGACTCCTGGTCGAGTGCACGCAGGGCTCCAGGCAGGGAAAGCCACACGATTCCTCAGAGGTCCTGCAAAGCTCTGCTCTCCTGATGCATGGGCCACAATTTACGCTCCTACAACAAAATCGTGGGGTCCCCTCTGGAAGGACCCCACCCCTTAGCATATCCCCAAGCCCTCCACAGCCCACCCAGCCCTGGCCTCACCTCCCACCAGCCTTGCCATACACCCTACGCCCTATCACTCGTCTCTGCCCTTGAGCACACCAGGGGCTTTCCCACCTCCACGCTTGGCACCTGCTGTTTACTCGGGATGAGACAGCTCTTTCTCCACTTCTCTTCTTGACGAAATTCCACCCATTCTTCAAGGCTAAGTTTCAGTATCACTTGCAAGGGTCTATGTCATCCCATTTGCAAACTTGCCAGTGAAACACCAGTGCCCTGGCTCCCTCAGGTCGAGACTGGCCCCGTGTGTCTGGTTCGCTGCTGTGTCTGAGGTGCTCAGCCCAGGACTGAGCATGGGGGTCCTGCTGAGTGAGTGCATGTTTGCTGAACGAGTGAATGACTTCTGCTGCCCACCACACTCTGAATCCTAGAGGCAGAGTCTGGACTATTTGTCTAGAACCCTCCACCCAGTGGTGTCATGCTCTATTCATGAATCCTACACTTCAGTACCAAAATGGTATATTTTGCTTGGTCCAAAATTTTTATTTCAGAATTTTTAAGATCTGAAATCTCAAACCAACTGTAAAAAAATGTATGAGACAACAGGGGAAATCTGAACACTGGATATTTTATGATAATGAGAAATGGTCAATTCTTAAGGTGCAATAATAGCACGATGGTTATGTGTTTTTAAAGAGCCCTTTTTTTTTTTTTTTTACTTTTTACTAAAGTAATTACAGATGAAATGATACGACGTCTTGGATCAGCTTCCACAGAATCTGGCTGGGAGCAGGGGTGCTGGGTAGGGCTGGAGATGAAGGAAGATTGGCCATGAGTTGATCCTTGCTGAGGCCAGGCACGGAAGTTCATTACACTAATCTCTCAATGTTTGTATATGTTTTTAAAAGGAGACAATTACAATGTCAAAACACTCCTGAAATGTGAAGTATGCCTTGAGTCCTTCTCAGACGTTGCATGGCAGCAGACAAAGCAAAACGCTGTTGCAAGAATAATTGTTACTCTCTTCACAGACTTTCCTAACGTGAAATATCAACACGGCAGTTTTGAAACTGATACAGGAAACGGTGCATCAGAATCTCCATCTAAACAAGATAAAACTAAAGAAATTAAAGACAAGCCGGAAATGCTTTAGAAACAAAAAGTATGGCTCCTTCTAAATAAGAGACTGTAGTCCCTGAAAAAAAGCCAGAAGGCCTCGTCAGCGGAAAATATCAAAGATATCTCACAAACATATCTCCTCACCATTCTCCAGCTAGGGTAGAGTGAGGAAAAACTTTTTCCTGGAAAATTTTATAGATAAGAAACATACTCGTGACATAATGATACTGCCAACGTACTTTGATTTTAAGATTCTGCTTTCAAAGGGATCAAATAACATTTCATCTTCAACTTTTCAAGACTAGATTTTGTGTTTTTGAAGTGTGTAGATTTTAATGTTTTGAACACTTCATTTTTGTTTATCTGCTAATACAGACCAGAATTATAATGCCTATTGTTACAAAGTTATGTTTACTTTATGTTCTAAAATATTATACATTTTTGTATTTAAAATTATTAAATATTTGGTTTTGCTGATTTCAATTTTCAAATATATTTTTAGACAATACAATATATATCTCAGTATTATGTGATATACAGAGTAAGATGGCCCTGGCTATTTTACTCCAGTATACCTAGTTCCACACACTGTGGGAGCAGGACCAGTGGGTGCCAGGCAGCCAGCCCAGGGGTCCTCAACTCTGGACTCGCGTAGACCCGCCCAGAGAGCTTCCAAACCTCCTGATGCCTGGGCCCACCACAGCTCAGTTACGGTGAGCTCTCCAAAGGTCAGGGAGGGAAGCTGGAGCCCAGGTGGAGCACAGTCAGAGTTGAGACGCTGAGGTTCCAGCCCGTGGTGAGCACAGGGCCCGGCAGAGCTGGTCTGCACTGAGCCTGCAGAATGAGGAGCAGAGCGCCTCCACTCCACATCTCCTGGGCCCCCAGGGCGGGCGCTGGAGCCAGGTCCCTCCCCACCCCACAGGCTGGGAAAGGGCAAAGTCCCGGCCAGGTTGATGGGACGTGGATGCAGGCCCTGACTGTTGAGTTCCCTCACCCTAACGGGGAGACGTCAAACTGCTAAGGAAAGGACGATCTTGCTTCTAATCTGATCAGAAACTTAAAGTGTGAGATACGGCTGTCAGCCTGTGAGACAGCCTAGACCACAGGAGCAAAGAAGGGAGGGAGACCGGTGAAGGGGGCACTGAGCGCCTTCCCACGCCCTGGGAAAGCAGATCTGGAAACCTGGAAGAGGTCACGCAGCCTCTGAGGGCAGAGCCAAGACCCCAGATGGGAGCTTCCGGGAGGCAAGCCTTAGTTCAAGGGACAGAGGCACTGTCCCCCACAGAGGAGGGGCCGCTCCCCGCCTGGAAAATGTCCAGGTGGAGTCTGGGGTGCGGATCCTGGGAAGGCGGATGAAGTTAGGGGTAGAGACAAGGGTCTGGAAAACCTCTCCAGCAGTAAGTCCCACACCCAACGTGCATGCAATTAACCCAGGGGTTCCTGAAAATACGCAACGGGCTAGGTGAGGCCCTCTCAGGCTTTCTGAATCAGAACCTCAAGGGGGCAGCCTGAAAATCAGCCTGGTTATCAGGCTCCAATGGTGATTCGACACATGGCCCAGTTCTGGAACAACTGCCCCGAGCATGTGTGACTAGTCACCTTCACACGGCCCAGGATCCACTTGGGACATGAGACACTCGGAGCCCAAGGTGAGAGGAAGCACAGGGAGCTCAGGACCAGTGCTGGCAGGAGAAGGTGGAAAGGAGGTGCCCGCAGGGGAGAGAGGCAGAATGGGAGAGTTCGGCGATGGGTACCCAAGGAGGCGAGTTTGAGATTCAACTCTGCATCTCCTCAGTGAGCATGTCTCAACACTCGGGCCCTTGTTGAGCAGGGTATAAGAAATGGCTGCCCTCAAAGAGAATCGCTTCTCTGAGGAGACAGGTGTAAATAATAATAGAGCTACAAGGGATCAATGAGAGGGAGGGAGGGACCTGAGGGGCCACCTGCCTCCTGAACACACCCACTCGGGTGTTTCACAGGTGCCCTAACCCCACACAGCCACAGCTGCATCACTATCTGACCACTGAATCCTGCCTTGTACACGCTGCTCCCTCTGCCTCACTTCCTGCCAGCCTGGAAAATTCCACCTGACTTCATCAAACTCCAGTGCCCCTTGCCTCCCTCTACGCCCGGGGTCATGGGGCCTCCACTGGCACCCCTCCTGCACCTCAGGCGGCATGGGGGCTCCTGGAGCACATCTATCCCCGTCCCTGATGGCAGGTTCCCACCTGCTCGGGGACGAGTCCCCAGAACAAAGCAGAGTGCCCGACACGCCAGGGAGAGCTCAGAAAAAATCTGCCCAATGAGTTCCGAGAAGGGGCCCTGAGCAAGGATGTCAGAGCAGTCAGGGAAGGCTCCTGGAGGAGGCAGCGCTTGAGGTGGATGCCAAAAGAGGGGGAGGGCTTGCTCTGGCAAACAGGAGGGAACAGCGCCCCCGGTGCGAGGGACTTGAAAGCCAAGGCCCAGGGCAGGGAAGCCTGCTGGCGCAGAATTCAGAGAGGCAACAGATGGGAGGACAGCGCCAGGAGGGGCGCAGGGAGCAGACTGGGCACAGCGCCCCTCCAGGCTCAGAGTGGCCTCCCCCACCCACCCGCCTCACACCATGTACATTCCTGAGCGGCTTTCCCGGGCAATCATTAACCCTGAGCTTCACCGCCTGGACTGGGGGAATTGCTAACCGATCAAACCGGCGGGTGACCCATTTCACATAACTATTACCCAAAGAACACGCCCCACAAGTGAGGGGCAAATGGTCAGGGGCAGCCAAGGAGCCAAGGAAGTGTGATCTGGCAGAAGGAGGAAGGTCACGTGGACGGGACCAGTGACTGGCTTGTGCCAGACCTTCAGCCGAGAGTGGAGGACGCTGGGGGTCAGAGAAGGACACAGGGCCCGGATGGGAAAGGGTGTGACTGGCAAATGGCCCCACAGCGAAGGAGGAACTCAGACAAGTGGGAGGCTCCAGAGCACACACTGCTCCTGTCAGCGACATGGGAGTCGGGCCTCCGCCATGGGTTCGACCTGGCCCTGAGTCCCGACGTCTCTCTAGGGCCTCTCTCCCCTTCTGCAAAATGGAGTGACGGGGTTGAGCTGAAAGCCCATTTACTGAGCACCTAGTCTGCTCGTGGGCATTTCACACTCCACTGAGCTCTCACGGCGTGGCTCTGGGGGGGGGCACTTTTATAATCCCCAGGGGGCCCACCTCTTTGGTCTGTTTCGAGCATTAACAAGAGCCCAGGGTTAAGGGTGTGGTGCACAGCTGGTGTTCAGTGAGGAGCATCTGCCTCGACGACGCTGCCATAGCGGAGGACGTCCCTTCCCTGGCCCGCGCCAGGCTGCGAGGGGGATCCTCCTTCCTCCTCGCCAGGAGGCGTGTTTCCTGCCAAGCCCTGTCATCAGCAGCACGCTTCACAATATCTGGATGCAGCATCGGATTAGAGCCCCGGTGGCCGAAACGTGACTCGAGGTCCTTATTCCAGCGTTACGAAGCACAGGCCTTTCTAAAGGGCTGAGGGAAGACGCATTACTCAAAAACCCATGAAGAAGGGGAATAAGGCGTCCTTCCAGATCAGCCCCAAGAACACGCGGCCAGAGCTCAGGAAGGTGTAGCAGGTGACCTGCCGTTCCGGGGGGAGGGGACACGGGACGGGGCTGAGATGGGGATGCAGGACGGGGGTGGGTAGGGACCCTGGCCACAGCTGTCCCTGAGCCCTGGCCGTCCCTTCCTGCCCCCCAAAGCCCCAATGGCCACTGGTTATGGTGGAAAGTGATTCACTTTGCCCAGGGATGGAAAGCAGAGCTTCTACATGAAAAGTGAGAAGGAAAAAATCTTTTCCATTGTTAAAATGCCTCTCCCAAATGTGTCCCCATGGAGTCCCATAGAGCACCGTGAGAAAGGAAGTAGCATAAAGGTGGAAACACGCTTGGAGATAGGTCCCTATAGTTCTTGGCCCAGGAATGCTACATTGGGCTGGCATCTGTGTAAGCAGATGGAAAAGTGGTCACCTCTGCAGTGTGAGTCAAGGGCCGCCCTCCACACCATGAGGCTGGAAATTTCACCGTTAGAGATTCATTTCTTAGGGTCTTTTTACAAAAGGGCCTGAAGAACATGCTGACTTTGGGGATAGAGGAGAGGTCGTGCAGATTAGCTGAAATTATTAGAGGAATTTTTTTTCCTCTTACTTTTCAAGCAGAGGCGCAGATCTCCCTGTGCAGGGTGAATTCATTTCCACAATAACTGGTGGCAGCTGGCCCTTCAGGGGGATAAGTCAGAGCAGGAGGAGTGGAGTAGAGGGGCAGAGAACCCAGCTGTGTCAGGACCCATCTTAAACAGTCTGCTGGAAGAGAGCGTTGGGCAAGGAGTGCGAAGATCTGGTTCAAGCCTGACTGAGCTGTCCCTGGGAGGCCCACGTGACTCTGCACGAGCTGTGCGACCTTCCTGTGCCTCAGTTTCCACATCCCAGCATGAGAAAATGAAGATGGCAACACCTGCCCAGCACCAGGAGGCACTCGGTGAGCAGCACTGAAGGCATGACTCGGCACGTCCTGGGGCGTGAAACCCTCTGGCTCACCCCAAGAGGGACTCATTTAACCCCCCAGAGACCTGGGTCAGCCTCCGTCCTCCTCAGGCCAGCAGGACACTGGAAACAAAACTGGAAACAAAACTGGGAGCCGGAACAAAGTCTTCTTTAAAGGAACAAAGCCCACCTTATCAGGAGAGGTGCTTTCCCTTTGAAAGTCAAATCTGAGGCCTTGGGGACAATGGTGGGCGGAGGCCCAGCCAGAGGCTGGGTCCCTCCCCTTCCCCGGCCTGTGAGAGGGTGGTCACTGGAATTCACTTCCTCAGACTCCTCTTCTGCTCTTTTCAAGCCGTTAAGGAAATCCTGAGCATGATAAGCAAAGACTTGATCATTAGAAGGAGCAGAAAAGGCAACTAAAAGGCAAAACTGATGCATCTAGAAGAGAATCCAGGTGTGAAACTAAGGCCCAGAGACGTTATGTGGTTTGCTCAGCATCACACAGCGAGCTGGTCCTAGGGTAAGTCCAGAAGCCCCCAGTCTTGTTAAGCTACAACCTAGAAGGAACATTCCTGCAACTGGGCATCTGTTGGACTCGGAGGAACCATCCCTGGTAGGAAAGTGAAGATTAAACCAAACCAGACGAGGAGGGAGGAGGGAAAAGGGGGGAGGGCAACAGAGCCGGTCACTCCCCCTCCTCCCGCATCCTCCCAGCAGACTTGTGGTTAAGCCAATTTCATCCTCCTTCACACAATTTCCTTTTTTTTCACTTACAAATTTTCTTAAACCACTGGTCAGGTTCTAGACAGGACGCATACCAAAAACATCTAAGAAATAAACTATTGACGTCTCATATTTCAAAAACTGACACCCTCCCCACTTGGCGCCTTCTCAGCGGCTGCTCCCCACCTCTGCCTTTCAAGAGAAGGACTCCCAGCCGGGAGAAGCATTATTGAGCCCTGATCTGGGGAAACACTTGTTTCCTGCCCTAGGGGCAACTGAAGGATACTTGAGGAGGCAACAAACCCCCACTGGAAGTTTTCAAAGCCTCACCGTCCTCACTGAAATGCAAGGTCACCACGTCCATCCCGTCCCATCCAGCTTGCGGGTCCCCCGGGACTCCCCTCCCAGCAGGGAGGCTGCGAGGCGCGCTGCTCCCCTACTGCTGACAGAGCCCACAGCGACTGCGCTGCCTCCTGTCCCTTCCCATCTTGGCGGCGCACTTGTCGCCCCAGAGTAGACTCACCATCCTCCTGCCTCCCTGGAGGCCTGATGCTCCACCTCCCCCAGGGACACCTGGCCCGTGGAATGCCAGAAACCAGGGGGCTCCTCACCAGACCTCCTTCCCCTTCCTTTATCACCTGTTCCAGACCCCCTGTCTGCTTGAACTCCTCTTCTTTCAAGAAGTCTTCTCTGCCAACCACAACCCAGCTGGCTTCCCCCTGTTCTCTGCACTCGCCACTGGAGCTCGATGGCATACGGGTGACTCAGTACACGGTGTCTCTCCCGGACGGGAGAAACAAACCCGACAGACTCGGACCACCCAGAGCACCTGGCCCTGTGCAGAGTTCATCAGAACTACGTAAGCACTTGCTGAGTGTGAGGTTATTTCCCCACACACTTCACTCTCAAAAGGGTAAACAGCTCTCTAAGCAAAAATAAAAGAAATCGTAGGGAAGCGTGAGTAATCGCCAATTGTGTGGGTGCGTTGATGAACGTCCCGTGCACTTACTGACTTAGAGCTCACAGGACTGGGATGCAGGCCAGAGTTATTACAATTGGGCAAATTCTCCCCTTCCCGCCCCGCAGCCAAGAAAAGATTCTGTGTGATTTGAGCAGGACCCCCTCCTATTCAGCGATGCTACTGCCAACCATCCACCATTATTACACAATTCGCCAAATTTGGAAGACTTTTTGGTCTTCAAGAATTCCTTTCTCTGGGGCCGGCTCCGTGGCCGAGTGGTTAAGTTCGTGCCCTCCGCTGAGGGGGCCCAGGGTTTGGATCCTGGGCGTGGACATGGCACTGCTCATCAGGCCACACTGAGGTGGGGTCCCACATCCCACAACTAGAAGGACCTGCAACTAAGATATACAACTGTGTACGGGGGGGTTTGGGGAGATAAAGCAGAAAAAAAAAAAGAATTCTTTTCTCAATTCAAATGCCACTGGAAGGTCAGAACCAGTTGACAGGTATGGGCATCTGATCCCAGGGTAGGGAGGATCTGGGAGAGAGGCGAGGGTCTTCATGGAGCCAAAATGGTGGAGGCTCACTTGAGACAGGAGGGGAAACACCTCCTCCGTCTAACAGGCAGAAGGGTGGGAGGTGCCAGGGGCTGGTAGCAGCTAGTCGAGGAGGTAAGGCACGCAGTTGAGTCCATCCAGGGAGTGGGCTGTGTTAATGCGATATGGAAAAGGTGCGGACCAGGGAGCTGACTGTCATAAGCAGCTTCACAGCCCCACCCTGAAGCCCCAGAGGGAGTTAACACAAAGTCAAATTATTCCTGGGAATTAAAAAATTGTTTTCAAAAAGCATCCACAGGGTCCACCCTGCATCTTTGACCCTATGGCCCCATCCTTTCCCATAATCCACCAGATTCACCTCCTCCTTGTGTATTTTTTTCGTCTCCCGGTTCTGATCACTGCCCCCACCCCATACACACACCTCCCACACACACCTCTGTACCTCCCAGTCTGCGCTCCTGCCATCCCCACCACGAGGCCTCTCCTTATCGGCAGCCACCTCCCCCAGGAGGTCTGCCCTGAGAGCTTGCCACTCACACCTGACAGTTCTGGAGCCTCACTGAGACCTGCCACTCACTGATCTTCATACTCTGTCCTTGTCCAAGGCTCTCTGTTGTCTCAACTGTACCCGTAAGATTTTAACTTATGGAGGTAGCCAAATGGCACACAGAGAGGCTAATGCCATTGAAAGAAGAACTTATTGCTTACATTTCCCAAGAGAAGGGGCGCACCGCATACGACCACAAGAGAAGCGCTAGGTTTTGGTCAGGAGGCAGAAGCAGGAGCGAGGGGAAGGCTAGGCCAGAGTTTTACTAGGGTTTCCATGGAAAAGGCAGGGCAGGGGAGACGGGTCAGGACTGGCTAGTCTGACTAGTTCCAGTGGGCTCTGGGGCATCGGGGCTGTCCCGGGTTACTGGCTACCTGCCCTGGGACAGGTTAGGGCAGGGGAAACACTGGCTCAGTGTGTGACCGTGAGATAAGGAGGTGCTTCAGAGAATGGGCCTGGACCACAGAGGAGATGGAAACAACGCTGGCCATTGAGTGTGGCCCGGTGATTAATGGCTGCCAAATGGACGAAAACTCAGAACACCCAGCCACTCACTCCCCTCACCCAGCTCAGCTTCCAGGGCTCTCTGATCCAACCTCCCTCTCCGTAACACAGTGTCCTCCGCCCTCTGAGTGTCTGGTACCTTGTAACACAACGCCATCCCTGGACGAACTCAACTATCTACCTTCACTCGTCAACTTGTTGTCTCTGGCCCCCTGGCACCAGCACCCTCCTCCCTCGCCTCTGCCTGTCATACAGCAGAGGTGTTTCCGGTCCTGGTCCCAATCTGGAATGCACCCCAATGCTTCCTCAGGGCTCCCTGTGCCAGGGACCACCCCTCTCTACCGAATCTCTCCTATCAGCACTAAGAATTCTTTTTTTTTTCTGCTTTTTCTCCCCAAATCCCCCCAGTATATAGTTGTATATTTTAGTTGTAGGTCCTTCCAGTTGTGGCATGTGGGACACTGCCTCAGCGTGGCCTGATGGGCTGTGCCAGGTCCGCGCCCGGGATCGGAACTGGTGAAACCCTGGGCCGCCAAAGCAGAGCGTGCAAACCTAACCAATGGGCCACAAGGCCGGCCCCAGCATTAATAATTCTTAAAAAACAGTAGCGAGAGCAAAAAACTCCCTGATCAACTAGGGAAAAAACACTTGTAATTTATACTCTAGATAAAAGACTAGTTTCCCACATACATAAGGATCACCTCCAATTCAATAAGAAAAAGACCAACAAGCTGATAGAAAATGGGCAAAACATAGAAACAGTTCACAGAAAAGGAAATACAAATGGCTCTTACATCTAGAAAAACGTGTTCAACCTTATTCATAGCAAGAAAAATGCAAATTAAAACTATATCGAGAAACTATTTTTGTCTTCCAGATTGTCAAATATCAGTAAGTTTGGTAACACACTGTATCGGAAGGTGTGGGAAAACGAGCATCCGCATACATTGCCAGTAGGAGTGTACATTCTCAGGAATTCTATGGAGAGCGATATGCCGAGAGCTATCAAAATACAAACGCACGGACTTTCTGACCCATCAATTCCACTTCTGGGACTTTATCCCACACGTACCCACCTACACGGCAAAATGACTAGAGCACAAGGGGATTCAGTGGGACATTATGATGTCCGAAAAACAGGACACTAGTTAAATCAATGAGGTGACACCCATATGGTGGAACACAATATAGCCGTAAATGGGAATGAAGACGCTTTCTAGGTACTGATCTGGAAGCATCTCAGACAGCCAAGCGGGAAAAGAAGGAATCAGGGGCAGAAGAATGCATAACGGGCACTGCCATTTAGGGGAATGACCTCCGTCTGTAATTACCGATTCCCGGGTGAAACATCTCTGGAAGAATATGTAAGAAATTGGTAAAGTCGCCTCCGAGGAGGGGAGGGAACTGGCAGGCCAAGGGACACGGGGCACTAAGACTTTTCACAGTGAAATCTTCACTGTTTTTGAATTCTGAACATGTACATCTATTTTCTAAGAAAAAAGGGGGAGAGCCAAAGAAGGAAGATGAAATAAACAAATAAAGCCCTCCCTAACCACTTCCCTTTCTGGCTTCCACTCTCTCTCCTCAGCTTTACTGACGCATTTTTGGGAAAGCCATCTGCCAGCTGTCTCCCTTCCCTCCTGCCCCATTCCTCCACTGCCTCGGTCTGACCTCCCCCACGGCACTGTCTGGGCTCCAAATCGGGCGGCTGCTTCCCAGCCCTCCTCTTGCTTGCTCGCTCTGTAGACCTCCCCGCGGGCCACGCACTCCTCCTTTTCACGGGCTGCCAGGGCCACACGCTCCACTGTCTCTGCTCCCTCTCTGGGAACTCCTCCCCAGTCTCTGCAGACTCCTCCTCGGCTCTAAATGCTGGTGCTCCTGGAGCTCACTGCTAGGCCCTGCTCTTTGCTCTGCTCTCCGTGGTCCGCACGCTCTCCCTGGGCTCTCTCACCCACGCCAAGGTTTCGCTCATCATCTATATGCATGTAACTCCCAAAAGCACATGTCCAGCCAGACCTCGCTTCTGAGCTCAGGGTCCCACTTGGCTGTTGCCCAAGGATTTCCAATCCAACATGCCCAACATGTAACTCGCCAGCTTCCAGCCACTCTCATCCTCCATCCACGGGAGGCTTCCTCGCCTGGGTTCCCTCCTGGTTATGCCTAGAGTCTGTCCGCTCTTCCCCACCTCCACCAACGCTCCCGCTGCTCACCCAGGGGAAGCCTTCTTCATCAGCTCCACCAGCCTCCTCACTGGTCTCCCTCACGCTTTCCCACCTGAGGGCCTTTGCACACACTGTTACTTGTGCCCTGAATATTCTCCTCCACTCTCTGCCCCTGCTTTATCTTGACTAGCTCTTGTCTCTCTTCTAGAAGTGAGATTAACATCATTCCCTCAAGAAGCCCTTCCTGACCCCTGGACCAATGGATCGCAACTGAGGGTGATTCTGCCCCAAAGGAGACATTTGGCAATGTCTGATGGCATTTTTGGTTGTCACGACTGGGATGGGAGTGTGTGTGTGGCTAGTCATCTAGTGGGTAGAGGCCAGGGATGCTGCTAAACATCCTACAATGCACAGGACAGCCCCCACGACAAGGAATTATCTGGTCCAAAGTGTCAAGAGTGCCGAAGTGAGGAACCCTGCCCTAGACGGAACCACGTCCCCACTACACACTTTCATAACACGCTCCATTTCTCCTGTTACCACCTGGCATGATTGTGATTAAATCTTTAACTGTGCAAAGGTATTGGCCAAGCTCCATTTTCTAAGCTTTATGAGACGAACAAATGAATCCAGGTCAGTGGCTCATGTTTCTCTCTACACCTCCACCCCCAGTGCTCGGCCTCAAGAACAGAGCCTTGAGCTTGGCAGTGAACATGTGTGGACTGACATGAAATGCTCAGGGCAGGGACTGGCCCATACTGAACAGAGGTGACCCCATGTCCTGGCCTCCAACTCCACTGGGTCCTCTGTGCCATCTGACGGCAATCCCTTCTCTTGCCCTCCACCAGCTTCTCTCCCTGTCCCAAAGCACCCAGCCCTGCACAGCTTTGCAGGCCCTCAAACCCTCATCTTCACCCAGCTGGTGTCATGGGCCCCTTCAAGCCAGCGGGGCCCAAGCTTATCCCCTCATTGTCTTGCCAAATCAGCTGCTCCTCCTGCAAGCTTGCCCAGGCAGCGGCACCACCCCTCACCCAGCCGCCGACCCAGAAACCTGGGCACCCTTGTGCAGCATGTCCACCTTTCAGACTGCTCCCTCCACGCCCGCAACGACATGGCTTCAGTGTTACCCAGTTTTCTCCCCCTTGGTTCTTGCCTTAAGCCTCTTTCCCTCTAGTGCACCTGTGACATCACTCACAGCTATGTCCTTCTAAGATGACAGCTGGCCTGTATCACTTCCTGATTACAAACCCCTCAAGGCTTCGCACTGCCCAAGGTGAGGGGCCTGAGCGTTCCCAGCCTGGTCCCAGAGCCTCCCCATCTCCCGCTCCAGGGCCTCATCTCCAGCCACACCCTGCTTCAATCCCAAGTACAAACACCGTTTAGGCTCTCTCTTCCCCTTCCCCCCCTCCCCTCCCCCCTTCTTCTCCCTCTCTTCTCCTTCCTCTGCTTAGACGCCTGGAGATCTCATGGTCATCCTTAAAATCTAGTTCAAACACTTCTTCAATAGCATGGCCGTTCCTCAAAAAAATTAAACACAGAATTTCCATATGATCCAGTTATTCCACTTCTGGGAATATACCCCCCAAAAAATTGAAAGAAGGGCCTCCAACAGATATCTGTCCACCTATGTTCATAGCAGCACTATTGACAATGTCCCAAAGGTGGAAGCGACCCAGGTGTCCATCCACAGATGAAAGGATAAACAAAATGTGGTACATCCATGCAATGGGATATTATTCAGCCTTAAAAAGGACGGAAATTCTGATGCACACTATAACACAGATGAATCTTAAAACATGATGCCAAGTGAAAGAAACCAGACACAAAAGTTCACACGCATGAGTCTATATGAAGTACCTAGAACATGCAAATTCACAGAGACAGAAAGACGAATGGCGGCTACCAGGGGCTGGGGGGAGAAAGGAATGGGGAGTTAGTGTTTAGGGGGTACAGAATTTCAGTTTTCTGGAGTGAAGAGCGTTCCAGGGTTGGATGGTGACGATGGTTGCACAACCATGTAAATGTACGTAACGACACTGAACTGTACGCTTTAAAGTGATTAAAATGGTAAATTTTGTGTTATGTATATTTTACCACACTAAAAAAAGGCAAAAAACAAACCCAAACCCACCTCTTCTTGCTGAAACCCTCTATACACAACCCCCACGTCCCCAAACCCATGCATGCCCCTGTGCGCCCATCCCCAAGTCGCTACAGAGCTCCCCTCGCGCAGCTGAGCAGACCGTCCTCTGTGCATGCTCGCACAGGCTCCAGCGCACTCAGTTACAGACTGAGCTCTCCGTCCTCCCAGACGGAAGGTTTCTGCAGGCAGGGACGGTGTCTAACTCGCCGCTCTGTCCCCGGCATCTAGCCCGCAATCTAGAGCAACCTCTAGTCCTTCAATAAGGACTATAAGAATGAATAACCAAACCAACCATTTTGGGTTAATACTACCCAAAATCTCGCAACCTGTTGTCCCCAGAACAGTGATTTACTTCCAAGATTCATCAACAACCCCCTCCCATCCCTGGAGAAGATAAATCTTCGCCCTTCCATTAAGCAACAAGGTCAGAAGGGGCTTCCACGGACAAAGTTAATAAACAGCTAACTTGGGAGGAATAAACAAAATAAAACTGCGCCGGATGGGGGCAGGCCCTTGTATCTAACACCAGCACACCCCGCCTCTCCCTCCTCTGGGCAGTGGGCAGGCTGATTCACTTCCTGTGTCCCCTCCCAGGGCAGCGTGAGAGGGGACCGTGGAGAAGCCCCGGTCTTAGGGCACATACAGATGATTAGTCACTGGCTGGAAGGCTGCTGACCTTAGTGCATGGCTGACCACAGCCTGCCCGCCCGGCCCCCACCGTCCTAGTGACCTGAGATCTGGAAGGCAAAGAGTACTTGGCCTTGGCTCTCAGCAAGAGGCCCCGTGGCCCAGAGCCTTCCCTTTTCTCATAGCTCCCATCCACCCTGTAAGCCCTTGGAGCCCCCACCTGCAGACTCCTCGTTCACACATGGTCCACTTTTACAGAGCAGGGGCTGGAAGGAGAAATGGTCCCCTGGTCCTGAGGTCACCCTCGGGAAGGTCTTCTGAGATCATCTAACCCAGTGGTTCTCAACCAGAGAAAATTTTGCCGCCGGGGGACATTTGGCAATGTCTGGAGACATTTTTGGTTGTCAAGAAGGAAGCAGGAGGTTGTACTATGGCATCTGGTGGGTAGAGATCAGGGATGCTGCAGAACATCCTACAATGCACAGGACAGCCCCAACAAACCAGAATTATCTGGTCCAAAATGTCAGTAACCCCTGACCTAAGCCAAGTGTCTCCTGTATAGATGAGCAAACTGAGGCACAAGAAGTGACAGGGCCACAGTCACGCTGAGTTAGATGTGTCAGAATTAGAATCCAGGCTCCCACCAGCCACACGAGCCTTCAGCTCCCAAGATTGCAGTGGCCAACACAAAGACTGGTAGCAAGCTGGCAGAGTGGCTGAATTTGGGACTACGGGGTCTAGAAGCCCATGATGGCCGGGCTCTGAGCCTCTGGCAGGCCCCCAGTGAACCCCAGCAGGGTTAGCCTGGCTGCGGGGCTCCCAAAGAATCAAAGAGGAAGATGTCTAAGGCCGCTATGGTTTGTCCAGGCAAAAGGCCCGTTTGAGGTTTAGGCAAAATTTACCACTCAAGTCCCCACAGAGGACACTGGGGGTGTTCCTGGCCTGCTGTCCAAGCCAGAAGTGAGGACAACTCTCTAAGATAACCCCTGCCTTACGGGGCAGGGCATGGGCAGGAATTACACCTCGGACTGCTGCTTTGGGGGACACTGTCTTTTTTCCTCGATGCCAAAAATGATCACATCTCCCACACCTGTCGGCTCCTCACTGCCATCCTGCAAAATTTCAAAATAACATCTAGAGTCACCTTTGTCCTTTTCCCCCAGGAGCCAACACCATGTCTCCAACCATGGGCAAAACACCAGGGCGCAGGTCCAGGCATCAGAGCTGACGTGCAACCCCATTATTTACGAAGGACTGACTCACATCAGGTCACAACAGACGTACTTTTCCATCCACTGTTCCTGAAAGCCACCAGACTTGCAGTGATAGTGGCGATAAAGAGAAGGCCAGAGGACAGGAATGCATGAGCTATGGCCCAGGTCAAGGCTTCACCCTATTCAGGGGAAGGAAGCCCACAGGGAGTGGTTGAGAGGCAAGGCTGGGGGGAACCTACAGTGGCCTCAGACACAGGAGGAGTCACCATTGCAGAGTCATTTCTTCAGGCAAAGCATTGTTATTGTTCCCTCCACCTGCCCTGTCCCCTTCCTCCCCAATTTTTCCAACAAGCTGGTAAACTCCTACACATCCTTCAAGGCCCAACGTCTGGAGTCCCTCCCCTAACATCAACTCCAACTCTTAATCTGGCAAACCACAATGGCGATGGAAAAAGATTCTTCCACATACACATGAGAAAATAACAATCACCTCTTATGGCTTGCTTTGAAGCTAACAGAGCCCTCTGGACAACTCACTCTCTCATAAAACCATGCAGATTCTATTGTCCCCATTTTACAGATGAGGAAATTGAGGCCCACAAAAGCAAGTTCTCTTCCCGCAATCCATAGTTGCCCCATGGAGTGGTAGAGAGAGGGAGGAGGCAGTAAAGATTAAAGTTTCCAAATAAGATTTTCTGGGGGCCAGCCCCATGGCCGAGTGGTTAAGTTCGTGTGCTATGCTGCGGTGGCCCAGGGTTTTGCCCGTTCAGATCCTGGGCGCAGACATGGCACCACTCATTAGGCCACACTGAGGCGGCGTCCCACATCCCACAACTAGAAGGACCCACAACTAAGATATACAACTATGTACCAGGGGGATTTGGGGAGATAAAGCAGAAAAAAAAAAAAGATTGGCAACAGTTGTTAGCTCAGGTGCTAATCTTGAAAAAAAAAACATTTTCTGGAGGAATGGGTAAGACTTGGATATAGATGGGACAAGGGTCCTCAGCCTCCAGCCTAGGGCAGGGCCAAGCTGGGATGTGCTCACTGGTTTAAAAAAAACCAAGTTGCCCCAAGTGGATGAGGATGTCAAGGACCCTCGAGGGTGACGGTGGGCAACTATGTGGTCCAGTTTTTCAGAGTGCCCTTTCTGCTCAACAAGGGCAAAGATCGTCGGCTGGAAAAGAATCTCTGCCGTTTCAGCTTAATTCATCCCATTCTCATCGAGCACCTTCTGCGCGCCCAGCACTATGGCTCCAGCAGCCAAAACAGGTGCCGGCGTCCTGCAGCTGCCGCAGCTTAGCAAGGAGAGGAGTTCCCAAGCTCTCTTGGAGGAGCTTCCTGACCGATTTTATTTCTTCTTGGAGATGCCCTCTCCTGGCCTACCCCTTTCAGCGGAAGAACCTCGAGGGAAGGGGGAAAAAGAAATGAAGCCCTGCTGAGTCAGGGGCCCAGCAAAAATGGAGAACCAACCACCTGGCTCTAGAAAATGGTGGTCTGAGGTTCAGGTCCACCACGTTTCCCCAGCAAATTACTTAAACTCTTTGGGCCTCCTTTTGTCTCACCTGCCAGTAGAATAAGACCTACTACCCCACTGGTTACTGTGGTGTAAAATGAAATCAGAGATGTGTCCATGTTAGTGATGTTAGCTCTTCTCTGATCCACTGACCTCTCCATCTGTTCTCTCTGGTTCTGCGCGGGAAGGAACATCTTTCATTCCCATCTCCGCTCTGAACGGAGCCCTCTGTGCAGCCGAAGCTGGATGAAGCTCATTCTGCTCAAATCAGCAAGGGTTACTGAGCTCTTGATCTATGCCCCTGCCGGGCTGTGGGCCACCCTCTCTCCTGCGCTCATCTGACTGGGCTTGGGAAGGCCTGGGGGGAATGGGGTCAGGGAGGGGGAGGGGGGGGGTGAGGGGCGGGTCAAGGATGCCCAGCCCGGCTGTGCCTGCCGGGAGACAGGACAGAAGCCGGGACTCCCCGTGGTTGGGAACTCACTTCATCAGGGCCCAGACGGGCCCCCCTGGGCAGAGGGCCGCCCCCTCTTCCGCACCCCGTCTCGCTCAGCCCAGTCTCCTATCGTATATCCGGCCCGAGGAGGCGGGAAGCACAAATGTAAACATCTCTTAAGAAATCGCCAACTCTGCAGCCCCCATCCAGGGATCTTTTCAAGGGACTGAAGGACGCGGGGAGGGACGCAAACGCTCAGAAAAGTGAGAGAGAGGAAAAGCGAGAAGGCAAAAATCAACTAATTTCAGCGGAGACCGTGTGCAGCCGCGGCGGCTGCCCCACCATCGCACCGGCTCCGGGCGCTGCGGGAGGCTGGGCGGGGGGCGAGCGGGGGAAGGGGCTGCGCTCCCGGCCGCCCCGGGCGCTGCCGGCCGGGCGCAAACTTTCCAGGACCCGCCCCTGCATTGGCCGACGGGCTCCCGGGGAATGCGGGGCGGCCGCGGAGGCGGGGTGCGCATGGACCCGGAGGCTGGGAGGACGCGCGCGGCGGGGGACCCGCGGGCGGCACTGGCCGGGAGTCCCGCCCTCGGTTACCTGGCTCCGAGGGTCCTAGGCGTCCAGTCCAGAGGGCGCAGGGACGTGGCACAAGCGGGCTGGGGCCCGAACACTCCTCGGAGCCGCAGCGGCCCCCAGACACGCGGGCGCTGCACCTGGCCCGGCCGGTCCGCGCCTTCCCCGCGGTCCCCGCCCCCGGTCCCCTCCCGCGAGGGGCGGGGCAGGGCGGCGGGGGAGGAGCCGAAGGCAGGGGGCCGCCTCCCCTCGTGGGGCCCGACCTAACGACCTGCCACAGACCCTGAACTCCGTAACCTCCAAACGGGCGCCCCATCACTCGCCAGTCTGAGGTGCGACCACAGCCATGCGCCCAGGTGGAGTCAGGGGTGCGCACAGGCCTCTTCCCCGCCCTTCATTCCCACCCGCACCCCAGGGCTGAAGGCTGGGAGCCCCAAGGCGTCCTTGAGGGCAGTGCCACCGAGATGAGACGGCCCTTGAGAAGAATGCATGGGGTGGGGCACAAGGAAGGAAAAAACAACTGAGTACTCGTAGCCCCGCCCCAGCTTGTCCTCTTTCCCCCGCGGGAGAGGCTCTGGGCTGCGCTTGGCCCTGTCGTCGGTTCTACTGGCTCTCGCCAGCGTGTCCATGCCACGGGGAGCTTTGTCACCCCTCTCCCCTTCCCAGGTCTCCACTTCCCAGGTCCGGAAGGCGCCGGGCCTGGACCTCTGCCACTCAGCGGACACAGCATAAGAGTTGAAGGGACATGGAGGTCACAGAAGCAACACCTGGCCTGGGGACCCAGACTCCGGAGCTACTCCCAGGTGCTGGAAGAACAGGTTGCAGCTACTTCCTGGCCCCACCCCGCCCCCTCCCAGAGGAACTCTCAAAATCCAGCCCTTGGACAAAACTCCCAGACTGCAGTGGGAGTCGTCCCCATGGCCCGGGCTCTCTGAGTTCCTGCTCCCTGCCTTGCCTTGTTTGCTAAGTGTGCAGGCAGTAGAAGGAGCACCAGACCAGGAGTCCAGAGACCTGGGCTCTAGCCTCCAGTTAGCTCTGTGACCTTGGATCAGTCTCTGTCCCTTTCTGGGCCTCAGTTTCCAGATTTGCAGTGAGTGGGCTGCAGTTGATGATCTCTAAGGCCCTTTTTATGGATCCTGAATCGTGCTATTGGGCATCTTGCTTATTAGGTTTTTCTGTGGCTGCACATCTTGTAAAGAGGTGTGTGTGTATGTGCCCCTCAGTCTAAATAACCTTGTCCTCTCAGACCTAAGTTCTTGAAGGGAACGTGATGAGGTTGGACTGACAGGTGGGCGGTCATCCTGTACAAACCAGATTACCCAGAATGGCTGGCTTAGGGAAAGTGGATCCCAGTCCCAGCTTATGCTGAATTCAAGGTGGCCTCAGACAAGTCCCTCATTAATAATCCCTGCTTTGTCTTCCCAAAGGTGTTGAGGGGCTAAATGAGATATCAGACATGAAGCCCTTTGAAAGCGGAAGGCAAAGGGTTGTGTGCTTTCTGACATCATCGTCATCTTTTGATGCCTGTGACAGTGATGGACTTTGGAGGCATTGGGCATGAGGTCTGCAGAGCCCAGCGCTGGCCTTGTCCCCACCCTGCAGAAGCTGCAGTATGCACAGCACAGGCCTGCAGCCCTCCACCCCCACCCCAGCAGCCAAGGTGAGCAGAGACCTCAGTGCCCCACCAGACTCTGGTGCCCTGCAGGCCTCCTGTGTGCACCTTGGGAAACTAAACAGGGAAGAGAAAGAGGCTTCCAACCTAAAGGGAGGTGGTCAGGGGGGTTACCCATCAATCCATCGGCATGTCTTGGCCAGATACCTGGTCAGCAGGTGCCGCAGACAGGTGCCACCTCTGCTTTCAGGGAAATCAAAGTCCAGCTGAGTGATTAAACAGGAGCCTGCTGGAGGAAGACGTGGAGACAGGAGAGGCTGTCGTGGATGGTGAGCACATAGTGAGGGCAGGGCAGGGGAACAGAGAGAGAGGACCTGGGGGGGGCGCTTAGATTTAGGCCACATGGAGAAGAATTTAGAGTATTGCGTTCAACTCCCCTATTTCATATTCGAGGAAACCGAGGCCCAGAGAGGGAAAGTGACTTGCCCAAGGTCACACAGTTAGCAGTGAGTTAGCAGAGCTGAACTTGAAGCAGACTTGAGGACTTTGTACTGGGTTTGGTCCTCCTGTGCAGCCCTAGGAAACCTGAAACACGGGAAGGACTGGGATATGTACCTGTGACTGGGAGGAGCAGTCCAGCCAGGGAGAAGGAGCTGAACCAGGGTGCAGAGGTGGGAATGAGCCAGGGGAGAGGGCTGGAGTCCCAAGGAGGGTCTGGAAAGCTGGGCTAAGAACTGTAGCCCTTGGCAGATTTTGAGGAGACCTGGGCATGGGACACTCCTGGCCCCAAAATACCCAATGAGACATCAGGTGACATGTCTGGAAAGCCATGAGTGAAGAGCTGATGCAACCTGCATTCAAATAGCCTTGAGCAGTTGCTTCTCTTCTCCGACCCTTTCTTTATCTTAGAGTGGGGACCACAGCCTCGTCCCTTTTAAGGTTATTAGGTGGCCGCAGAATGCCTTTGGAAGAGCTCTGTGAACTCCGGAGGACTGAGTCCAGGTAACATTGGGGGACAGTGTGGCTTTTCTCAAGGGCCTCGATGAACATTTGGAACTGACCCGCGCTGGGCTGGGTGCTGCATGTCTTTTCGTGGCATTGAGTGGATGGACCACCAAAGGGAGGGTCCCCACATCACTTCTCTTTCAGACACCTTTACAACATCGTTCAAATACCCTTTTTTGGGAGAACAGTCCCGTCCCATCTGTACGGCTTGGGGCCTCCCAGCTCTTCCTCTGCCCCTCCCAGAACCTGGGTATTCAGAGTGCACTGTATCAGAATGCTGTTTGCAGGCCCGTGCCTCCTCCTCAGGGGGATCGCCAGCTCCTCCTGGGAGGGCCCAGCCTGTCTGTCCTCTCTGTGCAAAAGGCTTTGTCTGACAGCAGGAACAGTGCAAAAGAGCCCGTCGTCCCCACTTGAGAGCAGGATTGAGGTCCCTCTTGCACTCTCCACCCTCTCGCACTCAACCCTAACCTAATCCTAAGTCCGTCCCTCCTTTCATCCTCTCTGCGACAGAGGCAGAGGCATCGGGTAAAGCTTAGCACGCCAGTTTGCAGAGGAGAAAACTGAGGCCGGGACAGGTGCAGGACATGCCTGCCTGGCAGCACCAGACCCAGAATGACAACCTCACTGCACGGTGGAGGCCGCCCTGCTGACAAGGCCCCTTCCCAGCCACCGTCCCCTCGGGGCTGGGAGTATTAGCCTCACTTTACAGCCGAGGAAATGGCCGCTAAGGGAGCGTGCACAGTTGACGGGGCTTCTGGAAGAGCCTTCCTTTCAGCTGCCGTGTGCAGATGAGAGGTCAATGCTGGTGTGAGTCTCCCCGGGCGGCCAGAACAGCTTACCACAAACGTGGCTGCTCTCTCACAGCCCTGGAGGCCAGAAGTCCCAAATCCAGGCGCCGGCAGGGCCACACTCCCTCTGAACAGTCCATGGGAGAGTCCTTCCTTGTCTCTTCCAGCTTCTGGCGGCTCCAGGCGTTCCTTGGCTTGTGGCAGCATGGCTCCAGTTTCTGCCTCTGTCTTCACATGGCCCTCTCCTCCGTGTTCTCTCCTATTTGTGTAAGGACACTGGGCATTGGATTCAGGATGACCTCATCTCGAGATCCTTTTAGTTACATCTGCACAGACCCTTATTTGAAGAAAGGTCACTGTCACATGGACCGGAGGTTAGGATATGGACTTATCTTTTGAGGAGGGACGCTATTTAACCCTCTGCAGCATCTTTCCTCCTCCTGGTGGCACCTGGTGGTCCCTCAAGGAGGGGACCTCCTTTCCTTCTTCCCTTAACTTCTCACCTCATCTCAGCTGCCTGGAGAGAGCCTCCCACAGCATCTTCTTCCATCTGGTTGTGTTATGGAGGAGAAAGGAGACTAAAGCTATATGGGGACCTTGCTGGCGGCACTGAGCTGGGGACTCACTCCCTTTGACTTCCTCTCCCACCACCTCACAGTCTGGCCATGGTGGTTTCAATAGCACCCTTTGCACCCCCTTCCCCTAACATCTTCCCAACATGGGGCACCTACAGAAAAGCCTCTTTCAGAGAATGGGCTCAGAGACAGCAGCTCTTGTCCCTGCTCACCAGACCGCCCCCCCACCCCCGCCCCCATGCTCCCAGCCCCTCGCCTGCTGCCCAGGTGCTGACAGCCCTTGCCAGGGAGTCACAAAGCTTTGCATTCCCTGTGGAGAGCACAGACTCCCAGGCAGAGCCCCCTGGGGCATGGGTCACAGTCCCGCCCCAGACATGGATCCTGTCCTCAGAGCAGGATTGAGGAGGCAGAGTGTGAAAGGCTGGCCCTTGGAGAGTGTGCGTGGAGAGGGAAGATACTGAGGGGGCAGGAGAGTGACCCACCTTGTCTGGGACTCACCTTGGCCAGGGTCAGGCTAAAGGGCCATGCTTAGGGCTTGAGTCCCTGCCTCCCAGGGAGGGACCATGAGGGCCTGTCATCTCAGGTATCTGAAGGAAGCCCCAGATCTGCCCTGTCCCAGACAGGCCCCTCAGGGCCAGTATCCATCGAGAACCAGAGAATCCAAAAGGGCTTTCAGGATCATTTGACCTAAGGA
This sequence comes from Equus quagga, assembly GCF_021613505.1. Taxonomy (NCBI): domain Eukaryota; kingdom Metazoa; phylum Chordata; class Mammalia; order Perissodactyla; family Equidae; genus Equus; species Equus quagga. The sequence goes on from NW_025796915.1 coordinate 6,920,405, forward strand.
GTAAAGATGCTCAGAGAGAAGCAAGGATGCCACAAAAGGGGCCGGCCGACTTGTGGTGTCCAGGGCTGCCTCTGTCTTGGATGCCAGCTTCCCAGGCCCAGGCAATATCTTTACAGCAGCCTAAGGTCCACAATCCCCTATACAAGGGGCATGGGCAGCCCCCTGCTTGCAAGGGGAGAGCTAGGGGACTGCTCTTGAAGCTACGGTAGCAGATAGATCCACTGTTGTATTTGAGTGGGCAGTTTATGCAGGATGGCTTAGGTAAGGGTGCTCATAGAGATTATGAAGGTGGGTTAGCCCACCCTTCCCCTGCAGGCACCATCATTACCTTGTTTTCGCCTACTGGCCTCAGAGGGTCTCTGTTCCTGCATCCAAAAATGCCCTAACAAGAAAATATAACACCGGTCCAGTGGTTCTCACTCCTGGCTAGATGTCAGCATCAGCCACTAATTCGATCTGAATCTCTGAAGGTGGGAACCAGCTCTTTTTGAAAGCTCCCCGGTGATTCTGATGTGCAGCCAGCTTGGAGACCCTGAGGCAGGCCAACCGCCTCGGCCGCCCGGGTCTTGGGGCTCTTAGAGCCTCATCCTCCCGCCCCACGGTGTGCTGGGGTGGGCCAGCACACTGCAAATATGTATACGAGTAATGTGTGCAGAGCCTGCCCTGCCCACGCCAGTGCACAGCCGTGCTGGTGGATTTTCCCCCGCTGCAATTGCAATGCACCTACTGCTTGAATTCTGGGCCGGCCATTGCACGCGGCTCGTCGCTTTTCTGGGTTTCTCCTTCTCGCAGGCCCCTGAGTCCGGCATTGGGTGTGGATGCTGCAGATGCTGGAGCCCCGTCAAGCACTCAGGGAGGGGTGGAAAGGAGGGAGCCCCTCTGGACAGCCTCTGGCAGCTGTCCTCGCTCTGAGGCTGCTGCCTCCCCTCCAGAGCTAAGGGCCTTCAAGGATTACCCCCCGAAAAACACTGCCTCCCCCAGTGACCCCAGAGACTCCTTCCCCAGATTTCTCCCTCCAGGTACCAGCTGTCTGCAAGTTCTACGCAAAACCTGAACTCGGCTGTCTTTCACGAGCCACAAAAATATTCATCACCTTTAACCCAGCAATCCCACACCTGAGAATGTATCCTAAGGGAATAATCCTCAAAAAATGAAAAAGCTCTTTGAACAAAGTTCCAGCATGCCGTCTAACAGCAGGGCACTTAAAGCAACCTAATGTCCAGCTCCAGCGCGCTGGTAAGCAACAACACACTCATTTTAAAAGCTGATTGTGAAGGCTGTTGCAACACGGGAAAACGCTGATGATATGGTGTTGAGTGCAAAATTGCATCCGGCAGGAGTCCAGCTGTGGAGAAGCTGTATATGTGCATATACAAGGACTGGCCAGGAAATGGGAAAAAAAGAGAAAACCCAAATGCCCGTTTATTGGGGTTGGGATTGTGGGTGATTCTTTTTCTGATTTCTGGTGTTGTTGTAACATTGTTTGCACAATGAATATTTGCCTGAGTATATAATGATAGTAATTATTATTAGTCTTGCGTTCAAGGGACGGCCCTTGAATACCTCTCTCCAGGCTCAGGCGTGAGTGGGCACAGGTCCTAATGTGGGCTGCCTCTGGGGAGTATTTGCACTTGAAAGAAGCTAAAGTTTTAGACAAACAGTGCCATTCAGGCCAGGGTGGCAGATCTACTTTACAGGCAGGGTGAGGCCCTTACATGAGCCTGTCTCCACCCACCCCTCCCCTCAGCTGTCTCGGCTCAGTGGGCCCACTGGTCGGGCAACAGAAGAAGGCGGAGCTTACAGGTAACTCGGCCTCTGAGTCTCACCTGCTCTGCCCATTTATTCAATAAGAAGGTTATCTGTGAGGTCAGACGGGGACACTCCGGGAAGGTAGGAAAGGTAGGAAAGGTGCTGACAGGCCACAGCTACAAAAGGCAGGGCGGAGCTCCGAACTCCGGTGGGTCTCGGCCAAGGGCAAGGGCCCCACCCCTCCCTCTGTTTGTAGGTCTTCTCCCTGAGGTGGGAGGTGAGCCTCCTCAGCGGCAGCTTGGATGGGCAAGGACACTTTTAGAAATAGGGCTGGGGCAGGGTGCTGACCCCCGGGAGGAGGGAGCTGGCGCTGGGCCTGCGGCTTTCTTAAAGTCTAGGTGGGAACCTTTTGAAGTTGTGCTCTCAAGAAAGGCCAGAGGAAGCCTCGCTGTGTTCCCCGTCCCCACCCAGCTCAGGAGCCGTTCGAGGTGGGAGGCAGAAGTGCCCTGCTGATCTCCTGGGGCCTGGCTGACCCAGCAGGGCAGCCCCCCACGGCCCGTGAGCCCTCTGACATACCTATTCTGCTTAAGGCCTGAAAGTCCAGATTCACACAGAACATTTAGCAGGCGGGCCGAGAAGGCTTCACTTTGACAAGAGGATTTAAAGCAATCAAGACCAGTGTTCTGCACTGGTTAGGACAGGCCAGCTGCCCAGAACTCCAGAGACACCATATCTCCTTTAATGCCCACCAAGCCCCATGTCAATCATTATCCTCACTTCATAGATTGGAAAGGTGAGGCAGTGACTTGTACAAGGTCACACAGCTGGGCCTCAACTCAGGACTGGTCCAAAGTCTGTGCTGTTAATTGCTGTGCTGTCCTGCCTGTCTTAGCAATCAGAGGGCACACTTTGACTTCCAAAAATTAAATATATATACAACTTTTCCTGGAACACATCTGCTTGGAGGCTCACCACAATATATATCCTACAGCTACCATTCAAAATAGGACTCTTTGGGGCCAGCCTGGTGGCATAGTGGTTAAGTTCGCCCACTCAGCTTCAGCATCCTGGGGTTGGCAGGTTTGGATCCTGGGCACAGACCTACACACCACTGATCATGCCATGCTGTGGCAGTGTCCTACATACAAAACAGAGGAAGATGGGCACAGACATTAGCTCAGGGCCACCCTTCCTCAAGCAAAAAAAGGAAGATGGGCACAGATGTTAGCTCAGGGACAATCTTCCTCACAAAAAAAAAAAAAAAGAAAGAAGGAAACAACGTAGGACTCCTGTTCACATTGGCCAGCCAATCTGAGGCTTTCACAGGACCAAGCCTTTGAGAACTAGTCCGCTTATGGGAAATACGGAATGCTCACAGTCAGCTTCATCCATTAGAATACAGGGACGGCGTAGATCTGTTAGCTACTCCAGGAACAGCAAGCTCCTGAAAGGGCAAGTGACTTGCCTGGGGTCACTCCGGGAATTAGAGGCTGAATTTGCTTTAGATTGCTTTCTGCCCTGCCATAGTTTCTCCCTCCTCACTGATTGTTGTACAACTATTTTCAGGCGGTTTATGACACATACACTAGAAAATCCCTTTGGGGCCGGCCTGCATCAGACCTAGCCTGCCTGGTACATTTTGTTTGCCTTTTAAAGACCCAAGTGCAATGTCTTTCCTCCAATGTGCAGATCTGACGGAGCCAAGTGGACTGGCCTGGCCCAGCAGAAGGCGGCCGTGGCTGGGAATCTGCTGAAAGCCGTGGTCACCGTCTTCCTCACTGTCAAGCACCTTCCTGAACCATAGTCAGGTTGAGAATACTCTTGAAATCCCTGCTAAATATTTTAGCGTGGGGAGGGAGTCGCTAAAGAGAAGGAGAAGACAAGCGAGGGCTGTGTAAATATTTAATTTAGCCCCAAGCTGCTATCCTTAATTACAGAACGTTAATGTCTTTATCATAACATCGCTGAGCAACAAACAGCCCCTTCTCAGGCTCACCTCAACCTCCGGGTCAGCAGACTGCGGGCAGAGCCTCTGCCTGTCACTCACACGCTGTTCCCTCCTCCTCCCAGCCGGCGCCCATGTTTCCCTTCACCTCCCTGCCCATGTCCTCGCCACCGAGGGCCAAGGCAGAGGCGGGACAGACTGCATCATTCCTGCTTGTGGATGGGGAAACTGAGGCTTAAAGGGTCAGGGAAGCCAGTAAGTGCCGAGCCTGGGTTTCCTCACCGAGATCTTGAGCATTTTCTGCCCCACCTTGGAGTCTACAGGGAGGCTGCCAGCATGAGTGGGGCCCCTCTGACTCCTCCCTTCTCTGAGTTCAGTTGCCCAGTAATGAATGACTAAAGGGAGTCAGCAAATTGCACAGAGAGGAAGGGCCCTGTAAGACCTAAAGCCTAGTTCACGCCCAGGACTGTCAGGGATGGGGGTCAGCGGGCCTCAGGGCCAGGGCCACTCGCCAGACAGCACCCGCCCTAGCCCCCCAGCCCGGGCCCTGGCTCCAGCTCCCCATGTGGCCCCCTCTATCAGCAGTAGCATCCCCTGCCCTCATTTGCCACTCCAGAGCCAGGGCCCTTCATGCCTTATCTCTAGTTCTCAGGACAACCTGGTGAGGCTGGCGTTGCCTCCCACGTTGCAGATGAAGTAACCGAAGAGGCTCAGAGTGGTTAGGTGGCTTGTTCAAGCTCATGCACTTGGCAAATGACCAAGTTAGGACTTGAACCCGTGTGTGTGTTCTCTTGGTGACCCCAGACACCAAACTCACAGCTGGCACCCCAGTATTTCCCTCACAGCCAACCCTCAGATTGCTGCTCTGCCTGCCCCGTTGCTTGGTGAGTGTCACCTGCCGGACTCTGTTCCTGGCTGGTGGAGCCTCACCTGCGCAATGCACACTGCACCTGTCCACATGAACTGAAGGACCAGTGTGCTGAGGACCATTGCTGGGTCCCACCAGCTGAGGGCGGATGCTCACCGGTAGGCCAGGGCTCACGGCAGGGAGGGAAGAGGCTTCATTTGGCTCCTGATTTCTTTCTCATTCACCTACTCGTTCATGCTGTCAGATCCTTGCTGAGCATCTACTCTGTGGCAGATCCCGTGGTAGGCTCAGTAATGGCCCCACAAAGATGTCCATGTCCTGATCGAAGATCCTCCGGATATGTTACTTCACATGACGAAAAGGATTTTGCAGATGTGATTAAGCTAAGACTCTTGAGATGGGAAGATTGTCCTGGATTATCCATGGGCCCCTTGGAATCACGAGGGTTCTTATCAGAGGGAGGCAGGAGGTTCAGAGGTCAGAGGAGGAAGTGGGACAATGGAAGCAGAGGTCAGAGCGATGCAGCCGTGAGCCAAGGAATGTGAGCAGCCTCTAGAAGCTGAAAAAGGCAAGGAAACAAATTCTCCCCTAGAGTCTCCAGCAGGAACATATCTGTACCAACACCGTAATTTTGGACTTTGATCTCCAGAACTGTAAGATAATAAATTTGTGGTGTGTTAAGCTACCATATTTGTGGTGATTTGTTAGAGCTGCAATAGGAAACCAGTATAGATATCAAGATAAATGACATGTGGTCCTTAACCTCAAGGAGCCCTTTATGGGGCTATGCAATCCCCTGGAGGGCTTGGTAAACACAGATGCTGGGCCCCACCTGCAGAATATCCCATTCAGTAGGTCTGGATCTCGGCTGCGAATCTGCATTCTAACACGCTCCCAGGAGATGCTGAGCCTGCTGGCTGGTGACCGCACTTTGAGAACCATCTGTGCAGAGCAGTGGTTCTCAAATTTTAACATGCATTCCACTGTCCCCAGGATCTTGTTGACGTGCAGTTTCTGAAGTTAATTTGTTCAGTTTTTCGTTGATGTGTTTATGGCCTGACTCCTCTGTTAGGATGTGAGGTCCATGAAGACAGCACCTTTGCTGGTGCCGCTAGAGCAGCGCAGGGCAATAGATATGCAGTCAACATCCGCTGCTGAATGGACAGTGATGAGCAAGGATTTAGGCCAGACAAAGTGATGTGGGTGTCCTGGGTGCCCGTGCCGTTGTCAGAAGTGAATGAAGTCCCACAGGGACAGAATGAACATCAGGAAGGAAAAGGAGTGAGAGGACGCCATCATAGGAAAGGGGCAGCAGGAGGATCCACAGACGAGGAGGAGCAGACGGAGGGGGAGGTGGGAACTAGGAGACAGCCGGGGTGGGGGAGTTCCTGGAAGGCAGGGAAATCGGCAGCACCAAAGAGCAGAGAGCCCAAAGGGGCTTCTGGACAGGGCCGTGGGGAGGGAGGCGTTAAGCATGTAACTCCCATGCTGGGGTGGCAGCTCCTTCCTATGTGAAGGACTGAACAACTGGGGGCTTAGGGATCAGATATGCATCCTTTTCTTCTCTCTTAACTTAATTAAACTCTTTATAAAAGCAATATGTGTATGTTGGAAAAATATTTTGGAGAATTCTGAAAAGTGTAAAGAAGAAAACTAAAATCTCCTATAATTGCCATATCCAGAAACGAGCCCTATTTCTATTTTTATGTATTTCAGTCTTTAATACATGTATGTAACACACACGCACAATTTTCCTTCTAATTGGGTAATACTCTTTATATCTTTGAATCTTGTTTCTTTTACTTAATACATTGTTCCACAAGTATTTTTCATGCTATTTTGAAGAGAAGAATATAATTTTTGTAGGGTGGATAACATACTTTTGCACAAATGCACTGTAATTTAACTATACCTTTGTTTTTGAGTGTTTAAGCTGTTTCATTGTGGTTTTAATTTACATTACCCTGACTAATGATGTTCGATATCTTTCACGTGTGTATTTGCTATCCTCATTTCTTCTTTGGTGAAGTATCTGTTCAAATCTTTTGCCTATTTTTAAATTGGTTTCTTTCTTTTCTTATTGTCAAGTTCTTTATACATTCTGTACATAAGTCCTTTGTCAGAGATATAATTTGTAAACATTTTCTTCCAGTCTGTGTTTTGTGTTTTCATTTTCAATGTCTTTTGCAGAGGAAAAGTTTTCGATATTGATGAAGTCCAATTTATTATCAACTTTTTTTATAGATTATACTTTTGGTATCTAAGAACTCTTTGCCTAACCCAAAGTCACAAATATTTTCTCCTGTATATTCTAGAAATTTTATAGGTTTGCATTTTACATTTAGTACTATGATCCATTTTGGAGTTAATTTTTGTATAAGATGTGAGGTCACATTTTTGGTTTGCAAATAGATATCCAATTGTTCCAGTCATTCATGTACTCATGTAAAGCACAAGTGTGCACCATGGGGCTGAATGTTCACTAGAGCACGTCCAGTTACACACAGAAAGGACACAAGAATACCCCTTTGTGCCACACTCCTTTCCCACGGTGGGAGACGGTGCTTGGCAAGAAGTGCCCTAGGCTTGGGATCAGATCTCTGCTCTGTTCCCAGACTGCCCCTGGCTCTCCGGAAGAAGTCACGCTGTCTCCCTGGGCCTCGGTTTCCTCTGAGCAAATGCCGTGAGAATCCTGACCTCGCTGGGTGGTTGTGAGGGCTGTGGAGGTGTAATCTGGCAGCAGGATTCTAGACACACTTCTAACTGAGGAGCTTTTCTAACGCAAGGAGATGGGCCTGAGCCAGAGCGGTAGGTGGAGGGACAGGGCTGGCTTGAATGGGACAGGAACTCCTCTTGCATTTCCAGGGAGCTGTATCTCTGGAAACCAGACTACTCTGGGTTGCCCTGTTCTCTGTTTCTTTGCGGTGAAACGGGCTTCCATTGCAGTTGAGGGACTGAGGTTAGACGTTGGGAAGAACCTTCCCTGTGCCGAAGGGAGAAGTGAAAAGGGCTAACTGAGTGGACAGTGGGCAGAGTAGCGTGGGTCTTTCGTGGCTGCTCCGGTCCAGACCGCCTGCCTTTCCGGGTGTCCGCCGTGGCCCTGACCCGGCCGGGCCCCTTCAGGTTGCTGTGCCGCGAGCCCGTCCCTCGGGCAGAGCCCCCGCTGCCCTGCAGGTGGCGCCCTCGCGCCGGCTCAGGAGGCCGCGCCGACTGGGTGCCGCTCCGCAGCTGTGACCTGCGGCAGGGTCTGGTCCCCAGCCTGTGCCCCCAGCAGCCTCGAGCTGCAGGCCCCCAGCCTCGGGCCCGAAGGAGCCGGAAGTAGCTGCTGTGACAGCAGGGTGAAGACGCAGAAAACCCTGGGTTCAGGGGCCGCCGACCTGCCCCAAACCGTTCAGAGGCCCCGCAGGTGGACCTTTCCTGTGGGGGTGCTCGGCGTGTAGTGAGTCCGAAAAACCCGGTTCAAATCCTGGTTCTGCCCGTCACTGCCTGAGCACACGCGGGACAGTTCTTAGTTTCTCTGTTTTCCCACCTGAAAAAAGTGAATAATCCTTCCCATTTCATAAGGCTGTCAGACAAATAATAAGCACTTAATAATTGTTAGCAATTATTGTTATTCAGCAAACATGATGTGTCAAGGAATCAGGAAGGGTCTTATTGCCAACTAGATGGGCATTGAAGGCTAGAACCACAGCGGTTTTATTTTTATAAAATCTTTAAGAAGATTTAATTACAATTTTAAAACATTAAGTTGAGACTTCCAGGTTAAAGTAAATTTTGATATTCATTACTTATAATTTGTATTTGGCCTTTAAAGTTCAATAGATAGTTTTTAATTTTTAGAAAAATAAAATTATTTTTCACATACATTTTCAAAAAAATCTATTTTTACAGTTGATTTAATTTACATTTCTATGATAAAAATATATGCAAGTTTTGTACTCTGGATACAATTCAATTTTTAAAAAATCGCTTGGATCATTGAGAATGAGGGCAAATAGAGAATATGATAAAAAGAACAATTACAAAAGTGGAGCTCAGGCAAAAGAAAAAGAAATAGAAAATCTTGAAAGAGACAGCCTACTTAAGTTTTTTAAAGTGTCAACAACAAAAGTGAGTAGATTTCATTTGTATCCCCGAAAACCACTCACATGATTACTAGAGACAGGAAAACGGGCTCGGTAAATAGCCCACCACGGACAGTCTTCAATAAAGATAAGTAAACACCAATAGGGAACATTGATGGGATGTTCTTAAAAGAATAAAATGATGTGCCCTACATTTATCCAAACACAAGGCTTTGTTCGAGGTGGGGGAAGGTACTAATGGCATAGTAAATAGAGAAAAAAATAATAAAGCCTAGATTGAGTCAAAATGACTTTAAATTTTGATGCTAAAATAGCCAAACACGTAAGCTAGACTTTTATAGAGTGAACCAAATAATTATCTATACTGTAGAATTCAAAAGGAAATTATTAATTTTGAGGGTAAAAAGTGAGAGAAGAAATTGAACATAAAATTTAAAAAAATAGAAATTACTCAAATCAGTTAGATTGTATCAGAAACAAAAGCCACATTGAATGACTAACATTTATTGCATGAGTTTTGAACTACAGGAAAAGAAAAAGTCACAGTTAAGGGCTATTTCATTAGTTTTAGACCTTTTATAAAAAATAAAGGTTTTGATTAAAGTGACAAACTGAATAAACAGCCTTCAATTGTAGGCATTTGCTTTTAAAAAACTGCCAGGGATAAACCTATGACCATGCCACTAACATGATTGTAAAGAAAAAAGCGCATGAGCCAGAATTTGAGCCAAAAATGTAGAAAAGTTCTCTGCGCTGTGCACAAGTCATGGTTTCAGTTCACGCTAGGAGACGTGGCTTCAGCTGTGCCAACTGTCACAAGACTTTCTTTGGACAATTCAACAATTATATATGATATTTTCTGGATCTGCCCCAAGACAGAACATCTTGATGAAACACATATCAAATTTGACCTTACAACCACTCACAAACACTTGATGGGAATGCCAGCAAAAGGCTCTTAAAGGAGTCAGATGTAATTTGCACAAGATACAATATGACCAGAAGGGTTAGTGAAACAGCAGAAGATCCTCAAATAAAGAGCAAATCATGGTCTTTGACAGAAAATGAAATTATTTTTTAAATTTGTACTACCTGTAATTATCGGGTATAAACCGTTGCTTGCCATTAATAATGTTAGCAAAGCTTATTTTAAGAAACAGAGGGGGCCAGCCTGGTGGCATAGTGGTTAAGTTTGCATGCTCTGCTTCGGTGGCCTGGGGTTTTCAGGTTCAGATCCCAGGCGTGGCCCTACACACTGCTCATCAAGCCATGCTGTGGTCATCCCACATACAAAGCAGAGGAAGACTGGCATAGATGTTAGCTCAGGGCCAATCTTCCTCACCAAAAACAAAAACAAAAACAAACCAGATCCAAATAGGCTGTGTCATTTTTAAAAGGACTGAAAATATTTTTAAATGTTTAGAGAACATTTTTTTTTTAATAAATAGAACTTTCACATAAAATATGCAATAAAAGTGATATTCCAGTAAAACATAAGGAAATTAGAAAACGAATAAAATGCTCATATGACTACAAAGGAGAAGATTCCTATTCAAAGAGTCCAGTTTATAAGATTATTTTCTGGCCATTATAGATTAAGGCAGAGTCTCAACTGAAGAAAGAGTTGAACAAATGCACAAAATACTGGTATTTTTGGTTTTCTTTATAATATCCCAGTGTAGAAAAATGTGAAAGAATTTAAGAAATGCTATGGGTTTTTCATGCTAATTAAGGAATGTAATCAACATCCTGCTGCCTCCATCAGGAAAGTCGCGCTATGAAAAGTACCAGCTGGATTAAAGTGTGTGCTTAGGGCGCATCCTTTCACAACTTCCCTATCTCATCATGGACCAGCAGCAAATGGTTCACGGACGGGCATTCTGAGCAGCACCAAGATTCTGCTTCCAGAGGTGTTGAACTCTGTAAGAGATAGAAATTTATATGGAAAAATTAGAATATTATGTAATGTTTCCTGTGATGAGTTATCATATAGAAACCTGTTACACTGTTTGAAGATGATACATAAAATTTATGGTTCGTTTCTGGTTTTGTTTTTTAATTTATTTTTATATATTTTTGAAGGTTGGCACCTGAGCTAACATCTGTACCAATCTTCTCTTTGTTTTTCCTTCCTCTTCTCCCCAAAGCCCCCCAGTACATAGCTGTATGTTCTAGTTGCAGGTCCTTCTAGCTGTGGCATGTGGGACGCCGCCTCATCGTGGCCTGATGAACGGTGCCATGTCCATGCCCAGGATCCGAACCAGAGAAACCCCGGGCTGCCAAAGCAGAGCATGGGAACTTCACCACTCGGCCATGGGGCCGGCCCCTATGGTTCCTTTCGGAATCTAAGTACTGCTTTAAGAAATATATCGGTAATTCCAATTGCTATTGTCTCAGAAAGTTGAAGTTTTTCCATATAGGATTTAAAGAAAAACTGCCTAAGAACTCAAGACAGATTGCCTAATTTGGCATTTCTTCCAATAGAACAAAATTTTTGTAAAAATCTTTATTATAACAACATACTTAGTAATTTTGTTGAAATAAAAGGAGAGAAATTTTATGAAATAAATGAGTAATGTATAACGTATGCATGTTTTTATTTTATTATTCTTTCAAACATCATTAGCCCATCAAGAGAACCCTCAGACATACATAGCGTGTCGTTTCACGATGGGGATACGTTCTGAGAAACGTATCGTTAGGCGATTTCGTCGTTGTGTGAACATCACGGAGTGCACTGACACAAACCTAGACGGTATAGCCTACTGCACACCTAGGCTACAGAGTACTAATCACACGGGACCACCATTGTAGATGCGGTCCATTGTCTTACCGAAACGTTGTACAGCACGTGAATTTGTAGTAATGATTAAATTCAATCATTGATGTTTTACTAACTCTCAGTCAAAGAAAAGCCAGTTTTTGGTCACATGAAAAACACTATCTTTAATTATTGTCATTATGGAGGTATATTTGCTAAGGTAGGAGGCGCAAATATTTTTCTTTTAAGGGTTCATGAGCCTGAGAAATAACTTGTAAATATTTAGACATATAGTAGCTGGGCCTCCGTTTGTACTCTTGTTCCAGGCCCCAGAACTGTTCGGAGCCAGCCCGAGGACGTCTGCCCACCATGAAGTGCTATGCAAATGGCGCATCCCTTTCCTGGGAGAGGCTGTGAGGCTTAATGGGAAAATCCTGGGTTTGAAACAAGAGGACCCTCCTTACTTGCCTTATTTTTCTTCATCATCCATAAATCAAGGGCGCTACTGCCTGCCTCACAGCGCTGTTTAGAAACCATGTGAAAGAATTACATGGAAGCTCCATGACATGGAGGATTATCCAGATGGAAACTATTCTTCCGATGGCCCAGGACCCCTGGTTTGTGCCTTACCTCCCTCCTAAGGAACACTGGTTTGCCCCAGCTGTTGACTCAGTGGCAGCTTCAGGCCGACATACTTTCTATCACAGGCTTCCTCTTACCCACAGTTGACCCAAGGGTGGTCAATCTATAACATAAGACAAGAGCAGACAAAGATGAGCTGGAGCAGAGAACATTTTGATCTTCCCATCGATTCCCCTCCCTCCCCAGGACATCCTGGCCTCTGTTGTGCACTCAACAACTTAGGATGCTGCTCAACTCCTCTCTTTTCTACCCTGCCTCCCCTCTGCATCACCCTCTCTCTCTGTCTCATGCAGATAGTCATAATTTTCTTGTGGATTAAGCTAAGAAATTGTCATAAACTCTAAAGTCTTTTACCCAATGCATAAAAAAACGAGATGGCTAAATCAGTAAGGTGGTTGCCTACTAGAACTCATGAAAGAATCAAATGTTCTTGACAAAATTTAGAATGAAATTTGACCCCAGAAAATGGACCGGGTATCAATAAAGTTCACAAAAAAAAAAACCTCACCATGACAGAAGCTATCATCAGTGAAATATGATATTGGCAAAAATTTGATCTACGAGCCAAATTTCTAATATAAAATTTAAGTCAAAAAGAATTGTTCCCAATGAAAATAGTTTCAGTCAACTCAGAATGAAAAAGCAAAAAAATTGGAATTAGCTTAACTGAGCTTTATAGAAAATTGATCAAGGAATTAAATTGACTTAATGGAGCCCATTCCGGAAAACTCTTTCCCAAAGAAAATTCATCAAAGTCAGCATACTTCCTGGTTACATGTCTGTATTCAAAACGTCTCCAGTAGATTGTCCGTGGAATTTTCATTAAGAAACAAGGAGAGGTGGTCTGTGGTGGGAATTGTACCTGAGAGGTCACGCCTGTAGACGTGCTGGGAGGGTGTGATGGGCAGAGGCTTTGGGGGTGGGCCCCTCTCTCCATAAAAATAGATTAAAAGTTACACGCGTTGGTATAAAGATGAATCTAATCCAGGCTAGATTCATCATTTTGCATTCAATATTATTAAATTCACTTTTTCTTCTGATTTTAAAATAAGTTAAAATTGAAACATTTTCACGGGCCCCTAAAAAGTTTCATGGGCCCTAGGCACCATGGCTAATGGCTAAGTCAGCCCGGGTAGGGGCCCAGGTCCAGAGTAAGCAGGAAACTCGAGATGAACCTGGGGGTGGGGTGGGGCGGGATGGAGGGGAGAGACAGGGCTTCATCTGCATCGAAATGGAAGGCGCCAGAGTGACGGCTCCAAGCCCAGCCTTCCCGAGCTTCCAGTGGCCGTTGTGTTTTTCCCAAGGGCTGGGAAAAACATATCCATTCACATATCACTGCACAATGACTGTTCCCCTTTCAAGGAGCGCTGGGTGCATTCTCTTCTTGCAACCTAAAGAGCCCAACTACACAGTCAATTCTAACGTCCCCTCCCCAGACTCGTGGAGCCCCTCTCAGGGCAAACTCACCTCATGGTGTTGGCCTGGGCTGAGCTGTCTGCGTGGAGGACAGCCAGTGTGCACTGGATCCCCTTCCTGACTCAGCTGTGTGCTCTTTGGGGCCGAGATTGGATCTTTCTCTTCAGACCCACCCCCAGCCCTTCCACCTCGTCAACAGGCCCACTCTGAGTGTCCACTGGGTGCCAAACGCTGCACCATAGGCCCTGGGAGCACAGCTTTAACTCAGATACGGCCCTCCCTCCAGGAGCTCGCTCAGGGCCAGCTCAGCCTCGCCACTACAGACCTTTGCGCCAGATAATTCTTCGTTGTGGGGGCTGGCCTGTGCATTGTAGGATGCTCAGCAGCATCCCTGGCCTTCACCTGCTAGATGTCAGTAGCACCACCCCCCAAATTGGGACCATCAAAAATGTCACCAGATATTGCCAAATGCCCCCTAGGGGGCAAAATCTCCCCAGTTGAGAACCACAGGCTTAGGGAATGGATGTTGACTACAGAGTCCGTGAGGGCTCAGGGGGCACAAAGTAGCTCATTGTGGGCTCCCCCAGAACACCCGTAGTTAGGAACTGAAGGGTGGAGGATGTCGGTCTGGCTGTCAGGATGCTTCATGGCTGAGGTGCTGTCTAACTTGAGCCTTGGAGCACGTGCAGCCCTGGAAGAACTGACAACATCACGGAGGGGAATACTGAGAGAATTCTTATCAAGTAAGACTGAGAGAAATAGGCTTCTGTTCAGTAGGAATGATTGGGGTTAGATATTAGGTAAATCTCATTACCAATTAGAGGCAGGGGGCAGGTATAAATACCCAGAAAATCTTAAGACAATACATAGGTTACCCATGAATTTAAATCTAGTCTAAAGATGCATTTTGTTTTGTCTATCTAGTAATAATTTAATTTTGAAATGATTTTAACTGCTTCGTTTTAGCCACAGTCCCCACCATTCCTTATCACCCACTGACCTGATTATTCATTTACAATATTTTCCTTGCCAGGTTTCTGAAGGCTTGTGAGTTTGTGCTTTTAAATATAAAAAGTATGTGCTGTTTCAGTTGGGGGTCATGGACCCTCTCCAGATCCTTGGACGAAATTCAGGACATCTGGAGGCCCAAAAGTTGTGGGCAGGGACCATGAGGCCCTGAAAGGTATCTAAAATTCTCTGAGCATTTTTCTGGTGAGAGAACCCCTGGCTTTCATAGAGTTCTCCAAAGGGCTCCCCATCTCGCCTGAAAGAGGCCTGGCTGGGGTGGGGGTCTCTGCGGGTCCCTGGAGAAATTTTGTGCAATCAGCAAAGGAGAGACCCAGGGCTGAATTCTGCTCACTTTCCCCCCTCATTCTAATTCAGTTGGTAATTCAAAATATTACTGCGCTGTGAGATCTGCTTAGAGCCCAGGCTGTGGATGTCACCGGAGGGCTGGGCGCATTGATTTAAGGCACAAAGTGAGTTACGTTGTGAAGCAAAGAGAAGCCCTCGGTTCGGGATTTCCTCCTCCCCTTTAGAGGCCGCTTTGGAGGACACACAGCCGGAGGACGAGGCAAGGAGCGCAGCCAGGAGGCGGCCGGCAGGCGGGGGACGCTGGGCGGGCCGGGTCTGGCGCGGCGCGCACGGGTCTCCATAGTTCAGCCCAGGAGTCTCTGACTTCGGGGGGCCTCTCGCTGGGGCCGCGTAAGGGTGGAGGGTAGCTTTGGGGAGGGTTTGTGAGGTGGAGGTTGGGGACAGAGCAGGAGTCCTGTCCTCAGACTCAAATCCCTTTTCTTCAACTGAGAATTGGAATTGTTCTTTGAGACCCAAGGACAGCAGGGGCATTTCAGCATGGTCAAGAACTCTCCTTTCCACTGAAAAGACAGCATCTGGGTGTGATTTTCCTGACTTCTCTGGGTTTTTGGTTAACCCTACCTCCGTGCAGATTTTGCCCAGAGGATCTGCTGGGTTCCCCAGGCCTGGGCGGAACTCTGGATTCCTGGATAGGGTGGCCAGGCTGCACAGTGCGTGCGTGGGGCGGGGAGGGGGGTGGGGAGGGGTCCGGGGCTCACCCTGACCCTGACCCACTTCCCCAGCTGAGCAGCCACCAGAGAATTCCGTGCTGAGAACTCTGGGCAACTAGTTTGCTTGGGGGGGATGGAGAAAATGAGAAACTTTGGGGATGTCCTTGTCTGACCGGGGTTCTGCCCCTACCCTGGGGGATGCCCTCGTCTGATGGAGGAGACACGGCCCTCCTGAGGGGCTCCTTGAGGAGCAGAAAAACAGGGCCCAGAGCACCCTGCAACCAAGAGAGGGCACCCAAATATAACCAAGAAGGGTGAACAAGTGCCCTGCCCATCCCTGAGCCCGAGACAGGGAGGCGATTCACATTTCCCTTCCCTCTTCCCACCCTTGTCAGGCCTCACCCCTGCCCATTCCTGAGCTTTGCTCTCTGCTTCCCACCAGGAAACACTAGACACCAGCTGGTTCTGCCCAGCACATTACCATCAGCTGGGTAGTCCAGGCCACACCTGGACACATGAAGTCAGAATCCCTGGGGCAGGGCCCGGGCATCGACGTTTTGTGTAACTCCCCAGGTGACTGCAGCGCGCAGGCAAGTCTGAGAATCAGCGCACCAGGAAGTGCTTCTGAACCTGCTATATGCACACCAGTTACCTGGGGATATGGGTAACATGCTGACTCTGATTTGTAGGTTTGGGACAGAGCCTGAGAAGTGTCATTTCCGGCAGGCTCCCAGGTGGTGCTGATGCTGGAGGGTGTAAAGAACCTGGGCAGAGTGTTGTGAGAAGAAAGGTAGCTCCCAGCCCCCCTCGCTTCTTTGGAAGCTTGTGTTCATTCATTCATTCATTCATTCAACCACTCACCCACCCACCATTTATTGAGTTCATTCCATGGGCCAGGCTCCGTGCTAGGTGCTAGGAATAAGGTAGAGACCAGTCAAGCTTCTGCTTTCAAAAAGGCTGCATTCCAGCGCACACATAAACCAATGCAGGAACAAGTCCATTCCTGTGGGTGAGAGAGGCTATGAAAACACAGAAAGCAGGGTGCCGTGATGAGGGGCTCCCGGGAGGTGGTGGGTAGTCGGAGAAGGCCTCACCAAGGAGCTGACATTGGAGCTGATGGCTGACTGAGGAGACACAGCCAGCCCCATGGAAAACAGGAGACAGTTCCTGGCAGAGGAAGGGCAGTGCAAAGGCTCAAACCAGGAGTCCAAGAAGCCCTCAGGGTGGAGCCAGGCGAGTGACGGAGAGAGACTAAGAATGAGGGCAGGGTAGGGTGGGGTGGGCAGAGGCAGGGGGCAGCTCGTCGTGGTGGACCTCCCAGGCCTGGTGAGAAATTGGATTCTGTTTTTGGGCAATGGGAAGCCGTTAGAGAGTTTTAAGCAACTGATTTTTGTTCTAAAACGATGTCTTTGCCGGCTGTGTGGACGCGGGATTCGAGGGAGGCAAGAGTGAATCCCTAGGGGCCAGTCTGGTGGTGCAGTGGTTAGGTGCGCACATTCTGCTTCAGCGGCCCGGGGTTCGCCCGTTGGATCCCGGGTGTGGACATGGCACCGCTTGGCAGGCCATGCTGTGGTAGACGTCCCACATATAAAGTAGAGGAAGATGGGCATGGATGTTAGCTCATGGCCAGTCTTCCTCAGCAAAAAAGAGGAGGATTGGCAGCAGTTAGCTCAGGGCTAAACTCCCCCCCCCCCCAAAAGGAGTGAATCCCAGTGGTGAATAAAGTGGACTCTGTAGTGCAACACACACACACACACACAGTCCTCTTTCCTCTTCATACCTTCAAATACCCAGGAGAGGCCCCAGTCTTTGGAAGGCCCTGTGGGACCATCCAGACTTCCACCTCAGCCAGCGGCCCTTCTGTCAGCCGCAGCCTCAGTCCTGGTTACTCCTCACCCTGCACAGCCAGTCCATCAGCTCCACAATCTACCCTCAGTCCAACCACATCTCCCCACCCGCCTCAGTTCTGGCCACCCTCCCCTCTCTCCGCAGTTCTTGCATTGTTCTCCCCACTTCCTCTCCTGCCCCTGCAGCCTGGTGTCCACACAGCCACGGAGTCACTGAGGTGTGGAGAGGTGATGTAACTGGCTCCCCCTCCCACAGCCAGTGAGCAGGGTCAGTCTTCGTCCAACGTGACGCGGCCTTTCTCAGGGCTCCGTGAAAATGAAAGGCTGGGCAGCCACTCTGTGGTGTAAGACACTGCTTGGCTTTTCCTTGGGAACAAAATAAAATGTATTTTCTTTGAATAAAGCCCAGCTTTAAACAAGGTAGACATGCAGACAGGCCTTCAGGTGGTTTTCTGGGTCACTTCCTTCTGTGCTGTCTGTGACAGCTTAGATGTGATGAGACAGAGAACAGATAACCAAAGAGCAACAGAAACCGAGAGAGCAGAGCCCCCTCCCCACTGCTTTCCCGCCAAGCCTGGGGCCGAGGGAGACCGGCCGAGGCCCCGCCCAGGCCCGTGCCAGGCGCCAAAGTCACCCGGGCTCCTTTCTGGACTCCTGTCCAGGATGTGGAGGCAGCATGATAAAGAGACTTAAACAGCAAGTCCACGGACTCAGGCTCCGCTCTGCCCCCAGCACACAGACCCCAGGAAGTCACCACATGCCTGAGCCTCTGCCCCTCTATGAAAAGGAGATGCCCACTCCTCTGGTTCCTCAGGACCACTCTGAGGGGGAACTGAAATAATGAAAGGACTCTAAATGTTTAATGTACAGGGTTCTTTAGAATCTCATTCAAACTCTAATTTGGACTTGGTAATATTTAAACATGCTTCCTTTTTACAGCCAAGAATAAAAATGTGTGCCTCCCGAATCCGTTACTTCACAGACGCAGAAAGGGCAGGGGCAGTCTCGCTTATTGTTGCATCCCAGCAGCCAGCAGAGTGCCTGGTAACTGCTGTGAATCCTTCTAGATGTTTTCTGTGCATTTACATATGTGTGTGTATTTGCACACACACAAACACAAACACAGTCTACGTCCATCTTACTCTGCAATCCATACAGCTTTTGAAAGTGCATCAGGGAAGACAGTAAACAGTAGGAGGGGCTTGGAGAGAGGCTACAGGGGGCTGTCATGCTGGGTCGTCCAAAACCTGACGTAAACTGGCAGTCCAGGGATGCTGAGGAAATCCATACCAAGGAGGCTTGATTGCTGCCAAAACCTTCGTCTGTTTCTGGGCTCTTCTAATCATTTTGTGGAGCAAGTACCAATTTCAGCAGATCTGCCACGGAGGCCGCAGATGAAATGGGCTGACGTTCTCCTCCGGGACGTGGGAGAGCGCTGGCTCTGAGATCTGCGTCCCCAGTTGAGCACTGTGTGGGACCCCTGGGCTGGAGTCAGGAGTTAGTGGATCATGGCTTCCTCTTGGGGACAATGGTTCAGACCATGGAATCCGGGATCAGACATACCTGGCTTCCAGACCCTGGTTTGTCAAATAACTGAATGACCTCTGGCAACTTGTTTAACTTCTCCAAGTTTGTTTTTTCATCTGTAAAATTCACATAATACTTCCTCCCAAGATTGTCAAAAGAATTAGAAAGAACGCATGTGGAGTCCTTTTGCAAGAGCCCACCTGCGGGCACTCAGCCGCCTTAGCTGTCATTATTACCACCATTGCCTGGTCTTCGGTTTTGGAAAGGAAAGGCTGCCCCAGGCAACCTGCTAGCAGAGGGAGAGTGCTCCAGGCTGTGACAGGGCAGGGATGGGATCCTCTCACCTTTGCTGTCTTGGCAGTAGCACATGACAAGGAGGGAGGTGTCCAATAAGTATTTAGTGAACTGCATGACCTTGAGCAAGTTACTTCAACAGGGTTTCATTGTCCCACCCACCACCAGAGTCAGGCTCGTGTCACGGTGAGCCGTACGTGAGATTTAGTTGGAGGCGCGCCTACAAGGGTGTTTGTCCCCTCTCTGGATTCCTAAACTGAGATGATCAAGAAACACCAATCCAGAACGATAGTTTGTGTTCCCCAGACACTAAGAACTCTGAGTATTTGTTCAAGCTTACAGGACGTTGCCCAGGGGATGCCTTCCAGTGGGTATTTCCAGATGGAGGCAGTGCCTCTCCATGTGGTCTGCAGGGGTTGAGAAGATGCGCTCTCCTCCTGATCACCTCGCCTGCCGTTGATGGGATTGGGGAATTTGTTGGAGGCCTCTCACTGTATTTTTGAATTGCAGAGATTTAATTGCATTGCTATTAAAAAGGAAAGAGAATAACAGGCATTAAATTAAAATCACGCATTTTTGCCAAGACCCTCCCCCGGCACCTTGCCCTGGGGATTTAGTTCCTTCTCTAGTCCTCAAAGAGACGAATGCTCTTTACTGGATTTCCTAAACTGAAATGGAGCAGCCATTCTCACCTCAGTGATTTCACCAGGTGTTGATGAGAAAGAGCAAAACCCCAGGAAGACACGGCTCTCCCAGGCGGCAGGCTGAGCTGCAGGGAGCCTGGGTCGCCTCATCAGATGCTGTCTGTGTGTTGACCATCAGTTCACGGGCTGCTCTATTTCTGATCCTTCACAGGACTTTTTCTTCCCCTCTTGCTGTTCTCTTTGCTAGTGCTCCTTGATGGTTTGCTTTGCAGTCCTGTCATTTCACAAAACCCTTCCACTCCTAGAAGAGGATTAGCAAAATCACACGGAGTTGCAGCTGCTTAACATTCAGCAAAGGCAGCGTGCGCATGCAAGTTACCAGTCACGC